>NW_010421591.1:25035-27571 GCF_000710305.1 Buceros rhinoceros silvestris | reverse complement strand
TATCCTCCTTCCCGGAAGCCTGAGTAAACCACAGCTCTCTGGGAGGAAGAAAGCTAAACGACAGAAGAGCATCCGGTTCCTCCATGTTGAACCCAGGACAGGGAGGATGATCTGAAGATTTGTTTCAAAACCAGATGCCTGATCTGAACTAAAACTGGTAGACGTAATTTGGTTTTCCTCAAAGAGAAGTTGTTCCACACCTCTGAAACATCCTTGTTGCTATTCTCTGAACCTATTTCCCTTTAAGGACATCATTTTTAAGATGGGAGGACTGCAATTGCACACAGCTGTCAAGGCATGGGCAAACCATGAATGTATTTGTTGTCATAACGATGTCTTCTGTTTTCTCCTCTCTTGCTTTTCTAATATTTCTGAACACGTGTTTGCTTTTCAGACTGCCGCTGAACACTAAGCCCACAATGTCATGGTACTATCTATAATGTCCTCATATCGATGTGATAAGAAACAAAAAGAATTTATAGAAATTTATAGAAATTTATAGAAACCTTGTGCACAGCACAGAAGTCAATTAATCAGCCTGTTATTTCCCCCAATGTTCTTCTGAGGCATGTAAGCATTATTATATCCACTTACACATTATTATGACAAATTTTTAAGAGATAAAACCAGTTGGATAAACAAACTCAAGTGAGAGGCAGTTTTTTCGTCAGTGGAACAAGGAATTCCTCCTACATTTATCCTACTTCTAATAGGTAAAAAAAAATTGCCTGGAAAATGGCTTCTGGTACAGGTCCTTCCAGCACAGATCCTTTCAGCCAGAATGCAATTTGGGAACACTCATATCACCTAAAGAACACATTATAACCTCGGTTGTCATGTTGGAAAAGAGCATCTGAAAGTTGATCATGTTTTTGAATTGCTTGGCTGTTCCTCACCACTGACCAGGAGTTACCTTTAGAAGCACATTCAGGTGCTCCAGGCACCAGCATTCTCTGATAATAATAAATTGAATTCAAATATGCACAACTAAGCTCCCTTCTTTTTACACTGAGATATTAAGGGTATCTAGGTTCCTTATCAAAACTCTTCTGATAGTTAAATTGCTTAAATGTTTCCTAAATTTAATACAAAGCTGCTGAATTTTATGGATTTTAATACATAACACCAGATGATGAGATCTAGAAAGAGAGTTCTTGAAAATGAAAAAAAAAAGATTTACAGAGACATTGAAACTGAGATTTAACTGCTGGCAGGACATAACACAGCTAGCCAATACATCAGTCATATTATGGGAACAGCTTAACTGTAAAAAGCTTGCATTTTAATTTCAGATTTTCAATTACTTGGCCCCAAAAACTTGCTTTGTAGCGTTTTTTTTCTTTCTTAGGGAAAGCTTTTTCAATATTGATAGGTATGAATGTTCCAGAATCAGCAGAGAGACCCTTGAGAAGTAGGATATTAACCTGAAAATCATGAGATTATATATAGCTAATACATTCTATTATATAAAACTTATGTATTATTTAATTGCAATATATTATATGTATATGGATCATATTAATGCCTTCCGGCTTTATAGTCTTGACAAGCCTTTAGGTTGCATTTTTTCATAAAGATAAAGGCCGGAGAGCTTTTTGAAAATAAAAGCTTGTATTTTCCTATACTCTGATTTAGATCTTACAAAGCACTCATTTCTGAGGCAAATGCCCTTGTGCTTGGCTTTCCCCAAGATAAGTCATTTTACCCTGTGCAATAATAGCTGAACTTTTGCAGTGTGGATTAATTACTTTAAGGTGCGCACATCTAAAGCAGAGCGCGGTTTTAGTGCATGCATATATGAGCCTCCTCCTCTCTGCCATAGTCAAAGCGTCTTTGCTTTTCAGTTGAAAGGCTTATTTATCTTTCTCTATAATGAAAAGATCCCACATAAAATCCCAAAACAAAACAGAACAACCACTTGGTTTGCACAAGGCAGAAATCCTTCGAGCATCAGTGAAGTTCTTGAACAAACAGAATTACTGGAGAAATCAAAGTAATATTTTATTATCTGCTGAGATTTTCCTGAATGGTCCCTCCATGCTGGCTGACATGTGCTACTGCAGGAGGGGGACTGAACAGGACTAGCACAGATCTGCTCAAGTGCTGTACCCTATGAACCATGCAGGAACATCATCGTAAAGTCTTAGTGCAGATGAAGCCATAGTAGGATTGTTGCAGTTTGAAAAAGGGGGGCTGTTTCCCACCGAAAGGGATGCGACAAAACAGTGTGTTGGCTGGGAAAGCAAAACCAGCCAAACCACACACAAAAACTTTTGATGCTTGTTAACGGCTTATCAGCACGTTAATGAGCTCATTAAGGCTTTAGTCCGGCAAAGGAGATGATAACACACAGACTACATATGAAAAGGATAGAAACAGAAAAGTTTAATAGGAAAACGTCCCCAAAGTAAAATCATTTTCGAAGTTAAACCGGACTGGAAAAGGGAGAGAAAGAGATAAAGGGAGAATAGATAAAAGTGTAGCTACATATAAAATCTCCCGATCGAAACGATCCCCGCTTACAAACAAACTCCCC
>NW_010421591.1:18535-24259 GCF_000710305.1 Buceros rhinoceros silvestris | reverse complement strand
GCTGGGTCAATCCGTCACAGCAAAACAGTTCACACACCACCCCCGCTGGGAATTGGCAGAAACGGAGAAGGTTCTACCCATTTTTGCAGAAGGAGTCTTTTACTGCTTCAGGGAAGTAGCAGGTCACGGACGTGGCTTTCTCTCCTTGATAAAGGTTTCCAGTCGCAGGGCGTAAGATTCAACAGTCCTGCGTGGCATATTTGAGAAAGCTGCAGCACGAACAAGATAGAGAGGACAGTAGATAGAGCAGAGGGGAAAGCAAGATGTCCCTGAATCTCTCAACACGCCCCCTTTTATGAGTTCATTCCGGAGAGGCGTGTCCTCCTTCCTGGAAGCTTGGAAAAACCACAGCTCTCTGGGAAGAAGAAAGCCAGACAACAGAGGAGCATCCGGTTCCACCACGTTGGACCCAGGACAAGGATAAAGGCAGCTAAGCCAATACAGATTCTATCAGTGTCCATATCAAAACAGGCTAAAGACTATAAAGGCACCTTTGTGCAAGGCTGAGAAATTATCCTCATCAGTGAGGTAGTATCAATTTAATTATTGTATCCTAAGCCGGGTATGATTATGTCCTCAAAATGTCCTCAGAAAGATGTGTGGACAAGTTCTGAAGGTCCGTGTCTTCATCCACACCTGAAGGCTTTTCTTTGAAGGAGCATTTGGGGGACTTCCTTAGAGAAGGATCTTCTCCAAAAACTGTACTGTACAATAATTTCTTAATCTGGAGAAGTGTGCTCCTTTATGAATCCCTGTTTGTCCCCTAAAGAAGTGTGACTGACATAATGCTAAGGCATTACGTATTCAGGAAGGCCTCTCCTTCTGATGGCCTGAATTTCTTTTTTCTTATCTGTTGATTAAAAATATTTTGTAGCCTTAACTTTTAAATTAAAGTAGCAGTTAAAATAAATTAACTGAAAATTTATAAGCCATTTTCAGTAGTCTGTAGGAACAACCATTTTAGCTACACTTCCAAAAACTACATACAAAAAATAACAGGATTTTAGGAAGTGAATTAATCTACAAATATGTCTATGACTGTATCTAATACCCACACCTTCAAAGACGGCTACAATTACCACTCCTGTACATCCAGTCCCTTAGTACCTGGATGAACTGAAAAGACTGAATAAACCAGACATTCAGGCCAATATAGGATGGAGAATGCTCTTAAAAGATCACTTGCCATGGAACTGAACCTGTTAAAGTAAGGATTTACTATACTCCATGGGTGTGCTTTGAAGAAGCTACCACTGTATTCAATTACTATTGATTCATTAGGTACATGAACTGTACAGCTCTAATTAAAAACTTCTTTCTTTCCTTCTTAGAAACCAGCAGGGAACCTTAAATAGATTTACTCTGAACTGAAAAAAAGATTAATTAGAAAAATGCTAACCCAAATCCCCCGGCCTTCTTTGTGTCAATGCCTAAGTAACCATAGCCTCCCTGGCTCTCCCTGAGCTCGGCAGCAGATGATGTTCCTTCCTAAGCTCTTTGATTGCTTGTCTTCACACAAACATGCTTTGGCATGTCCCACAGGCAGGCAGTGCTTGCTCACGCATGCTGTGCTTTCTGCCTCTGGCGGTGAAAGTTCCCAGTGCTGGGAATCCCAGATGGAAAAGATGGACACTGAAAAGGAGGAACTGCTTTATTTGACTAAGTGAGCTTCTGACACGCTCACATAGTGAGCCTCTCTCAGCACAGCTGGAAGGGCAGGTGAAGCATGGTGTTGTCAGGCTGCGTCGTTAGAGCTGGGGAATAACTGGTGGATTGTGCTGAGCTTTCTATCTCACTCTGTGGATGAAATCCAGCCTGTACTGATGACCCAGTGCCCAGACTGCATAAAGCCCAAGAACATTTTGAACGGCAAAAAAGGTTTCTTTGGATAAGGTTCTTCATTCTCTGGCCCTATCGCACAGCATTTAAGAATTCAGATAGATCTCCCGATCTAACAGCTTCAGTCAAGGTTTTGATGGCTGGACTGAAATGAAAATACTCTGAGCCTACTCCAGGAGAGGGAAATATGTCTCTCTCTAGGTAGCTTACTACTTCATGCTTAAAAGCCTGTGCTACTTAGGCTTTGGTAGCTACTCATAGAAATAATAATTAGGCAGAGGCGTTTTCAATTCCTTAAAACCCTTAAGGTTTTTTTCCTTAAAACCTAGCAGTAGCTAATCTGAGACAGTAAGTCACCACATCCTTCTAACACCTTCCCGTGTGCCAGTGATAGATTAGACTTCCTTAGGATAAACGCACATCCTAAACATCACTGCTCTCCAAAGCAACAATGCACCTAGGCCTTCGTTTCTAATTTCCTGCAGCTACCAGTAGGTTGGGGACTTTTTTTATGGTCGTTCACCAAGCCAGGATTTAAAGAGATCTCTTACCACGGGGATGTGCTGCTTTAACATAGACTCCTATAAACTTCCCCTGTTGCCTTTCTTACCAGGATGAAGCTGAAGTCATCATGGTTCAGGGCTGTGATGGTTAGGGTCAGCTCAGCCCATGTGCCCCATTCAACCCAGTGCAACTGGCAGCTGATGAACTGTCAGTCCCTACCCTGGCAATGATGCAGCAGGGCTGGGCTCCAGCTCCTGCCCTGCCCGACATTGAGGTTCTTGAAAGTTCTGTTAGCATTCAGTAGCAACAGAACTCTTGACTACTTACTCAAGACACCTCTACAGAGTAGAAAAATCCACTTCTATCTCCTGTAATCAACCTATAAAATCTTACAGCATATACACCTGTATACAAATTACTGTAGTCAGTGGATTTTTCCGTAAGGATTTCCTAAACTCAGTTGATTTAAGATAATAATTTCCAATACAGATCTTCAGTTCTGCTTCATTTTTGTCAAAGTTTTTTTCCTGCTGTGTGATGGAAATAATGTATTTGTCAATGAATAAGGACGAGTATTTTCCTGTGCCTGCTACATCCAATGCTGCAATGCTGACAAGCTGCAGCCTCATCAAATTCCTCCCTTAGTGGCTACTTCTGCTCAGCTTCCACCAGGGACCAATCCGGTCTAATCATCACACCTTCAAAGTCAGCTACAGTTACCACCACTGGACATCCAGGCACTTAGCACCTGGATGAACTCAAGAACCGTTACGCTTTCATAAGATTTCACTGGCAGTTGCGGCTTTAATGAACTCTGTGTGCAATTCAGACAAGTACCAGTCTACCATCCATTTTCCCCACTTAAATATGTTTTAGCCTGTCAAGTTTCAACAGAAAGAGGAAGCCGTTACTTTTGTAAACATAACAAGAAAAGTGTCAGGAGTCCCATTATTTAAAACTGAGCTGGACAAGGTGAGGGGTACTGTATGGTAGAGACCAATCCAGAATGGAATGGACTAAGCTACCTACTGAACTCCATTTCATCAGCAATTTACTGACTTCCATTTAATTTACCTGCATCAATAAGCTTGGTTAATAAGGCACAGACCCCTACTACTCCTCTGAAAGCCTGCAGCACTGCATTTTACAGCAATTTCAGTTTTCCCACACTAAAAGAATGCTATTTTCTTCATGTTGAGGATACTTTCAATCTAACTTAAAACATATGTGGGCAATAATTTAAACAATGCCACAAACCCTGCTCCCCTTCTCCATCTTCAACAACTCCCTGTGCTCACATGCTATTTTCATATGCTGGGGAAAGAGGGCACACTTTTCAAAGGAGCTCTAAGAGCCATGAATTTAATTTTCATATAGGTCGTTTTCATAGTCTGAACAGCTTCAATAGGAGCTGGTTAAATCACTGCATAATTATCTGGAAATTCAGTGCTTGGCTTCTTTCACTGCTTTATGGGATTATAGAAAAAGTCTTAAAAGTATGTGTGGTCCAAAGGATAAATTTAATCTTAACAAGTTTCATATCTGCTAATTGCTAAAGCCAAAAGGAAGTCTTTCAAAGGCTAATAATTCTCCAGCATCTTCTGAGACATGAATGTATATTATCGAATACAATTACATACTACATTCATTCTTCAGAGGGCATTCTGTGAATAAGGAGTATGCTCTGGGTACCACTGAGGGTCAGAACTACTCTGGTGTATATTTCCATATTTGCACTTAACCCAATGAAACTGCATGAGTTACATACATCACTTGCAGATGCTACTCTTTGTCTTTAAATGTTTGTTCTTGAAGCCTGAACTGACCTAAATCTTGTCAAATGGATCTGCATGTCTTCTCAATAGATTTCACACGTGGCTTACAACTGTGCCTTTCTGGTTTATTCTTGATTATATATCTAACCTGGCTGCTAAACAGAGCCACACAAAAGGAATGGTTGTTGCTCATTCTCCCATAGCCTGCACTAGCAGGAATTGTTTCTTATCTGTCTTCATATCTGTCTTCTCTCCTCCTAGGTCTAGTGACGTAAGTATACTTAAATTAGGAGTTCAAGACACCAAAGGGTTCATAAGCTATATATAAACTAAATGATTCTAAGGGTTTTGTCAGACTGTCACTCCATAAGAATAAAAAAATTATTTCCAAATGCAGGTGGTCTCTCGTACATTCACAAGAATTAACATCACTGGCTAATAATGGTGAAAATGTCAGCAGGTCCATAGCGCCTTACTACTTAGTCCTTCAGTAGAGGGACTTCTTGAAAGTAGGGGGATTTCTTGAAAGCTTTACAGGCTGCTGACTTTATTGACACGGTTTTGGAAACCAGAATTGTAAAGACAACCGGACTGGATGCAAAGTCCAGCAACGTAAAAGATGGGAAAGCATGAAATATGAGAAAAATTTTAAAGAATCAGCCAGATTAGAGAGATGTAAGGACACTTAAAGAAGGCACAAAATATATTCTCATAAAGTAAAGCACAAGAGAAGATATGTCCTCTTTACTGAAGGAAGACAGGAAATGTATGGAAAGATTAGCTAACATACTTCTGTACCAGGAAAGCTTTCTAACAGAAAGGCCATCAAACCTTCAGCCTCAACGCAGGACCCAGTCATTGTACGCAATTCAAACCAGGCATGGACAAATGCTGGGAGCACACTTCCAAGAGGAAAAATCCAGGATATATTTCATCTTATCTCTCATTAATGTGTTTAATCCTGTGGAAACTGTTCTTTGAGGTTAACTGAATGCCTAGTGTGGATCTTAAGCACATGCTAGTGAGCTGGCAGATGATATTAAAGACAAGATTAGAGAGGAGTTTCTTCAGAAACTCCCATCTGAATTCCTGTCCCAAATCTGAAAGGTTGATTAATTCCAAGCTGTTGGGCTGATGTAACCAAGTATGTAAAATTACCCATAACATTGACTCTCCCATGTGCAAAGATGACTTTCAGTATGACAAAGGGGAATAAAAAAGTTGAACATCCATGCATCTTCTGGGTCTCAGAAAAGGCTACATTATCATTTGTACCCTGAAATAAAACTCAAAGATTGTTATTCACAGCATCAGCAGCTCTATTCTCCCTGATCATTGTAATTGTGCATTGTGCTCAGAAGTATACAAGATTTCTTTTCAGTATACTATTTTCATTGAAAATATTTGCCTAATAAAAAGGACAGATTGTTATGAGGAAAAGTGCCACTTTTCCTGGCCATAAAAGCTTCTGATTTTTGCATCTCTGAGAATTTCAAGGGCTTGGAAGTTTTGACTCTGACTTCCCAGCACATTCTAAACAGGTCTTTCATTGATCACATTCTCTGCAATGTAATGTGAGGGTAATTTTAAAATGCACAGTGTTTCC
>NW_010421591.1:0-18443 GCF_000710305.1 Buceros rhinoceros silvestris | reverse complement strand
CTACAAATCAATCTGATATCTACAGGACAGTGCAAGAGCACTCAGAGATATCCAGGTTCCTTCAAACATATTTGTCTTCCTAAAAGCTCAAAGACCATCACAAGAAATAATGCAGTAAACTGTTCCCAGTAATGCAGTAAGGAGTCTCTACCTCTTCTAAGAACGCAGTTGATAAAATAAGAATTACAAAATAAATACTTATAGGGTTAAAAGATGAGCATTGTGCAAAGTAGGAGTAAACAAAAATATATGTTTTCAACAGGACCAAGACAAACTTCACACCCTGTATGATCTAGGGAAAGTTAATTCAAAATTCAAGTTTGATTATACACATATATGTGTATCAATCTGTGCCTTTGCGTGCATGTGAGGCCAGCCATGTCTCTCCCATTTACTCCATATCTGATTTTTCCTGAGACTATTTATCATTACAGATAATGGTTGAACTGTACTTTGAGATCCTTGATAAATAGCTATCTAATTACTTGTATGTTGGTTAATTGTTAAAATGTGCAAGTCACTAACCTTTCGGTAAGCACGTGCTGTCCCTCAGACTGCCTGTGTATTTTTCAGTAACATAAAAGGGAAACTAGGGCAGTTTGATGGACATTTCATTGTGAACACATGCAAACCTCTCTCAGAAACCAACTACAAAAACAAACGGACAACAAATTTTGCTGGGATTTTTGTCATTTCTCTTTGCTATAAACTTCACTGAAGTATATCAAACAAAGTCCTGAGTGCAAGTATAGACAAACTAACATCAGAAGGAAAGCAGGTCTGAGCGTGCAGAAATGGCAAGTATGTTCTTAATAATGGAGCTAGACATAGGCAGTGTAGCGTGCATATTCGGCAAGAGAAACTTGAACAGACACATCCATCATCTCCTAGAGCTGCCTAAACCTGGCCATCAGCAGCTGAAGGGATAGTTCATCTCCCTGATTAAACCATATGTGAGAAGAAACGTTTAAACACGTCTTGTCTGACTTGACACAGGACAACTGACAAACTCAGCAAGCAACAGGCATCAGATTTTTCTAAATGACAGATGTTGGTTGCACCTTATTCTCGTGCAAGAACCTACCTAAGAGAAGAAATGAAGCACAGAGATGGAGGACGCTTATCTGTTTCCAAAAACCAAGCATGCAACTAAAGAATCTAAAGGAACTGCTTTTGAAAAGCATAAATTATTTGCTTATAAATAGTATTTGCATTTGCCTTCGGTCTTTGACAAAATGTCAGCAAAAGCAAATATGTTTCCAGCTTCACTAATTCATACAGCAGACAGCACATCTGTATTACTCATATTACTTCAGCCTTGCAATCACTGGTAAACTTTTGACTCTTCCATCTTCAGCAGAACGTAATTGCAAAAGCAGGAGATAAATGTGACAGAGTAGTCAAAAAAAACCTAGAAGTGTTTGAAAACAATGTTAAACATAACCGTTAAACACATACTTTAAATCTGCTAAAGATCTAATACAGATCTGCTAAAGAACTAAAAATCTTTAACTCCACTTTATACTAAATAACAGAGTACATGAATACCAGGTTTTATCTGTGACCCTGCCTTCTTTTTGTCTTGAAACAAGTTGAGATTTAATCCCTCTCTGACTCGTTTCTCTCAGACACTGTTGCTTGTGTTGTAGTTACGGGAAAGCCAAAACAAATGCAAATTTTACCTCACCTTTGTTGGAAGTGTCACCAAATGACTCTGTCTTAATGTCCACAGACCTGAGCCAATTAGTAATAAAGTTCTACCTCCACTGAAATTGCCTTTTAATAGTGAACTCATAACTCCTGAGGAACATAAGTTATGAGAAAGCTGAAATCTGTGGTGAGAAAAATATCTGATATCTACTGTATGGCTGTCACAGGGAATCAGTAATGGCGTCTTGATTTAAATCTAGTGTTGCAGAAGAACCGTGGATGTGTTTCCAGTAACATATGCTCTTGATGCAACAAGTTTTGCATACTGGGAAACTGGAAGATATTAAGTCTGTATTTGCATTTGCCAGTCTGGAGTTGCTTGACAAGCCAGCTTTATTCCTCACCACTCTTTCAGATGCAGGCCAAGTTCAGCCTGGGTTCACCTTAAATTTAATTAGGATTCTGGTAACATTAAGCTGCTGCCTCAGGCAGTGATTAGAGAGTGGTGCAGAATCAGCCTTTGTGAGTGTCTTCCTCTAATTGTGATTAGAAAGGGATGACTGTATTCCTAAAACGAACGCCCCAGAAACTAAAGTTAGACAACGCAAGTCTGTCCTCTGGTTTCATAGCAGCCACAAGTAGTTAACTGAATATCTATCTTTCTGATTACAATACTCCTACCACAGGTCAACCTCACTGGCTCAAGACTGTTCCCAGTCCAAATTCAGGACTATGCACAAATCCCATAAAGCCCTTCTCTGAACTCTCCTTTAACAATCGACAAAATGACACTGGCCTGTGTTCTTTATTTTAATAGAGTCCACCGAGCCCCTATCACCAGACTGAGTAGGTGTGCTATCTATGGAGAAAAAGAGGGGTTCCAATACCCAAAGAAAGACTAATTTCTAGGGGGAAAAAGAGGTCAGAGAAGCCTGGGTTGGATTTCAGCTACAGTACAGAAGAAAAAGTTCTGTACAGTACCATCCATCACTGTAATCAAGGCCATAAATAATAACACTTGTACTTTCACTGCCTAGCTCCCAGTTCAGGACCTGTGCAGTACATACCCTCTTTCTCCTTCTCTCTCCTAGCAGAACAGCTGATACTGGTATCATTTGAGTTTTATTCTTCTCAGGAATCCTTATCAGAGATGCTTTCCCTGCCAAACCCAGGGGAAATCCAAATGCAATTCAATTAGTGAAACCAAATGGGGTCACCTATCATCTGCAACCTGATGGGACTGTCTGACAGGTCATTTGTAACATCTGCGCACCCGAAAGCATCAGGCAGTTAAGATTTTCTAGAGGACAGTGAAATACTTGCTCCAAAGTACTTCATAGATGGTTGAGAGGACCTTCCTTATTAATGAATTCAGTCTTCAAAACAACTTGCCTTGACAATAGGATAGCATTTAAAGATTCAGCCTCTGCTCAGAGTATGAAACCGTCTCCATGAGAATGATGAGGAGCAGTGGCCACCATGTGGTTTGGCACTGCTGGTGTTCACAAGGCTGCAGCACTGTAAGAGAAAAAACAATCTCCTTTTAACAGCTCTTTTAAAGGAGATCTTCCGAAATACATATTTCTGACACATCCATTATAACTAAGTAAAATGTACTCTTAAACGGACTGGGTAAATGCTGCCCATACCCACTTTTGAGGAAAGGAAGTTGTTAAACAAGAGGTAGGGCATTTCGAAGAACATGGATGGACTTTGCCAGCTGGACAGGACAGAGTGTAAGGAAGCGAGGTCCAATGCGCTTGTAATTGTGGTACGAAAAAACAGTTACCACACAATAATCTTTATTTATTTAGTTGAGTTCTTCTTGTACCAATAAGAACAGGTGGTTGCACCTGTAGAAATGAGGGCTAGACCATTTCAGCCTCCTCTCCTCCAGCACATCCTGACCTCCAGCACCTTCAGGCATTGATCTGAGCAGAGAAAGGGCTTATTTTTCCTAATGAATTCTTGAAAAATTTTCCAAAGCAGCCAAAACCAGACCAAAGCATCTGTAGATCATCTCTCTTATCCTCAGAAAAATCTGGTAGTACTGAAGAAAGAGGAATTATGGTCTCCACCTGTACTACCTAAGGAGAGACTGTGTGGCCAGAGCCACATGCTAACTAAAAATAAAAGAGTAAAGAAGAAAAATTTGCCTAGATTGTAAAATCAGTAGGAAATGTTGCTTCACAGAAATACTCTGATAAGGAAAACCACTTACACAAAAGCATCAGAATTTTCTAAAGCAATTGTCATTTTCTGCTAGGAAAAAGAGATGCAATGTTCTGTGAGGAAAATAAAACTGATAGTTTTGCAATGGCCCATCTGGAGGGACCCTACTCATTAAACTCGCTACTCACAGAAGGAAAGCCAATAGGTAAGAGCAATCCCTCAGGAAGCTGCTACCTGCTGCTGACGTTGTTTCTCACACAGATATTAAGCCTCTAGGTTTTCTTTCACCTTTTCCCGCTTTCCTAACAGGTTTTTTTAAAATTATTATTTCTGTTCCAGGTAGAATTTTTCTCGGTGCACAGGTAACACTTCACAAAATCTTAAAATCCATGCTGACTCAATACAGTAACACCTTGCAGAAGAACAGCTTTAGAAAAGGATCTACTATTACAGAAAGCATAGTAAATTAGTTTCTACTGAATATCTTCCAGGGTCTGCTCAAAAGCCTCTGGTTACTGAGCAATATACAGACCACATTATTTCTACCCACATGGAATTGCATCAATGTGAAAGGTTAATTTTCACATAAATTGCATGGAAAATGGAATGCCACCCCTGGAGCCAAGGAGGAGGTAAGTAGAAGAAAATGCAGATGAATGGTATCATCTGAGATAAAATAAATGGCAGAAATTAAGCAGGATGTTGTAGTTTATAAAAATGCCCTGGAGACCACAAGACTTCTCTCTCCTTTGCAGAATTTCTCTTCTATACAAACATCAGGGTCCAGAATCTGATCCCCATAATTTACCTTCTTTCAAGAGCAACACCCAATTTCCTGAGCATTTATTTTGGTTTCCTTGAACATATTTGTGAATGGGGCTCTGCATAACTTACGAAAGTGTTGTAGAATGTAGCATATTTTCTGTTTCTTCCACAGCAAAATGATGACATCATTATTGTAAGGAAAACTATGCTGTCCATGTCCTTAAATACTTAGCTTTTGAAATTAAATTCAATGAGGAGGAAAGTAGGTTGTGATATTTATCCTTTTTAACTCTTTACATCCAGGACAGATACGTATGTCAGCAGATTTTGCAGAAGATCTCGTACCTTCATTTCAGACTGGAAATCTATACCTCCAAGATGCTAAAACTTAGTGTTCTGAACCTAGAAAGACATAATTATAATGAGCGTCCCAGACACTAGTATATGTGCAATCAAAGCTACGTCTGCAGAACGAACTGAGACAAATGGCAAAGTGAGGGCTGTGCAAGGCAAAAGGAGGAACTGGGAGTAAGGGAATTAAGAAGTAGCAAATAGCAAACATCTGCAAGAAAACTGCTGATTCGTGGCTGAGCAACCTCTCTAAGTAAACCAGATGGTTCATCAGGAAAAAGTATGGGTAGATGCCAAAGCAGTTTAACTCTGCAGTGACCAACACCTGTATCTAGTGCTTTCGGGAGCATTACAGGGACAGGGTACTCCAGAGCTGTGTCATGTAGTTTCATGTTCAGGCTGGCAGTACTCGGTCACGGGTCTCCACTGCAAATTCTAGCCTGTAAATAGCTCTGACACATACAGAGTCTGGGAGATGAGGCAGCAGATTATTTTTAAAGGAACAGAAGATCCGTTGCTTTGCAGCAGCATCTTGCTGCTCTTTGCTCCTTTCATGACCTCTTCCCACCACCCATCACATTCCAGGGCAAATGATGTTTTGCACAATGTCCAATTTGTTTCTTTTCCATTTCCCTAGGCACCAGACATTCCCTTCATCTGTTCCTTTACCTTTCTCTGTGACACTGGTGTTGGCTATGAGAAATGCTCTGTTATTCTTATCCCATCCCAAGGAATAGATTTATTTTAGCTTTGTAAATATACTACACGCTGTGGACAAATTTCCAATTGCTTTTTGCTCTCACTTTAGTCTCAGCTATGGGTGAATGAGCATGTTTGAAAATCAGGCCAATGCAGACTCATATAAATGCTCTGTAACAATATTTGGGCATCTGCCTTTCAGCAAGCACAGAGTGGGCAAAGAGATTACTGCCCTCTTTCACCTCAAGAACATCAGCACTGCAGACTGCCCATGAAAGGAGGCCTCTCGGAACACCTGAGGTTTGTATCTCCAGGACCATCTTTGTGGGACTCAGCTGATACTTCACACCACTGCCGTGAACTGTTTTCTTAACATCGCACATAGCTGAGACAATGACAGGCATTTCTGGGTGTCTTTTTTCAGGCCTCTTGTACCTACCCAGCCACTTCTGTTCTTTTGCTTTTTGGCCATGGCCGGCTTTTAGAACATCTCTGCTTTCTCCTTTTCCCAGAGGTCCTTTTTCACTTCAGGCCAGAGCCTGCCTTGCTCTGGATGTAGGGGCTCCTTCAATGGGCAGTGCTCCCAGGGGACAGATCAAAGACACACCCAGCTCCACTGGAAGAACTGTGAACATTAATAGAGGCATCCTAATCTCTCATTGTAACTTTCCCCCATGTCCCAAAAACATGATCAGGGTCCTCCTTGTGAGGAACAGAAATCTGTGTTTGTACCTTCCCAAGGCCACAGACAAATGAAAAGGGGAAGAGCTGTGGAGTGAGGGGCATGGCAGTAATTTATAATTACAACCCTTTACCCAGGGGTATATAGCATCCATCAAAGACAAGTAAGTGCTTAGTAGATACTGAGTCAGGTTTGTAATTTCCCACCAGATGGCAAGGACGCCCTCTCAATGGCTACATATGCTTTCTCTCATGCTGATAGCTTTGTACTTAAGGCTAATATTATATTTAAAATTATACTTAACATAGTATCACAATAATGCAGTCCCTTCACCTTGCTGGAGGCATCTGTCTGGAGTATAAATGGCTTGGAAAATCTCACACCATAAGCAGTGGTGCCGTTCTCTTTCTTTATTCTAGAAGCGGTGATACCACTTCCAAGAACCTAGGTACAAAACACCTAATATAGCTAGCTAAACGCACCAAAAATGCATACTTCTGTCTTCTTTCTCCATTTGGGATAATCTGTCTGCACTGCATCTGGACATTATTCCATCGTGTGTTTTATATGCCTCTTGACTTGAAGCCTGAAGGACAAAACTCACTTCTAGTCTCTATGCACTAGATTCCTCTCCAACTTTCTTCCTAATCAAATTCCAGATTCAGAAAAAAAAAAAATCCTGATAACTTGTAGCTGATCTTCCCATTGTTCGCACTGGGAAATCACATTGTCATTTGACTATGTCTTTACACTTTCCTGATGGGGCCAGAGAAACTGAATGTTGAAAAACAATTGTATCCACTGACCAGATGACAATATTCTGAACTCCAGGTGTGGAAAGGCCAGATACCTTCTACCCCACCTTCACCCTTCTGGTCAGACGGATACACTAAATCCCCTTTGTTAAAAACAGTGAGGATGTAAGCAAGGCAAATAATTAGCAAATTTAGCTAATTTCCTGGCTTTACGTCTCACTCAGCTCTTGGTTTTTGACTAGCAGCTTCTTTGGGCTTTGACCTTAATTCGAGGACTTTCGTGTGTCTGTGTGTGTGTGTAAGCATCTAGATGTGGTAACAGATGCATTTGCTTCATCTTGGGGGAACATATCTCTTAACTTCCGAACCACATATTCTAAAGGTATGCAGTGTTGTACTCTATTCCTATATGCACCTCTGCTTCTTCTGATAACTTGTGGTTAGGCTCAACTTGGGTCTATAGAGATAAAGTGCTACTTAAAAGCCTTGCTTATCCTCCCTCCCCATGAAAAACTATTTCTTGCACCTGTGGCTCAAACCAGCCACAAAGTATTCAAAGTATTTCACATGGATCCTTGCCGTTTTGCAAATAGTTTATAATCCAAACCCATCTGTGATACTTGAACTTTGTTGGAATCCTGTCCCCTGTTCTTTGACTATAGCCTCAAGGTATAGTCCCCATTCAACAAGGCCACCTGGAAATCTCTCCTCTTTCTCCTCACCCCAGTCTTACAACACAAATATTCTTGTTATTCTTGTTACAACCTTGCTGCTGCCTCCTAGAAAAAGAGAAGGGTGACAATAAATGACCCAATGGTTGTAGTCTAATTAAGAGGTGCTCTATCATGTCCTCTGATACTTTTCTAAAACATTCTATCCACTCAATAGTTGTGCATGATAGGTTGACATCCTCAGCACATAAAGAGCTGGATGCTCTTTAGAGTAGCAGACACCTCTTTTATTAGGCATGATACACAGTGAGTGCATTAATCAGTAGACATTTCTTTATGCAATCAAGCTCAGGAAATAGCTCAGTTTTGCTATTCATACTTTGGGATAGCATGCAGCATAATTTATGAGCACCTGCATTCATGGTCACATATCTGACAACGGATTTGCAGCTCTGAACCCCTCAATACACACTAAAGATAATCACCAGTAGCTGTCTTGTTATTGCACCCCTGGCATCTCAAGGATGTTTATTCATGGGCCTCTGTCTGTCTTCCTATTGCTTTGCTCTGCTCTGAAGTCAACAGATCTGAGCCTGTGTCATCAAGTGTATTTCTCATTGTCATTATAGAATAATCGCTTGTATTTCCACCCATTTTCACTAAGCCTTGATCAAAACTAAAGTCATTGTCTAGAGCTGTCATAGCTTTCATGCATCAGCTTTTTTCTATTGTGGAGACAAACAAAAAGCCATCACACCGCTATGGAAGAAGCATCTCTCTGGGACCCTATTTTTGTGCCCTGCTTCATGTCTATGACATTCCAACAACATCTTTGGATCTTTACCCCTCTATTTCTCCATTTCTCACCTATGCTTTCATTCTTCCAACATACTCTCCATTAGTTTCATGCCACAAGCTGTTCTACAGTTTCTCACTTCTGCTTCACTCAAGTTTCCAAGCCCCTCCTGCTCCCTGCTCATACAGTCAGCATCACGGACGAGACCCAGGAGAGTCATTTCTCCTTAAAATGCCATTATTATGTTGTGGGTTTTTGATTCCATCATTTTTAGAAATATAGGACACCTGATGTTGCACTGGAGCCAACCACAGTAGAAGTACCTTAAGTGTTGAGATGCCAGGGAGATTGACGCAATCCTCCAATCACACATTAAGGTTTACATTGGATCTTTAACCTTTCACTCTCTCACAGGTACAAGGAAAGAAAGAATACAACTCATTTATGCATTTCTATATGCAATTTTTCTTAGGAGATGGGACAATGAAAAACTACTACTCAATCGACATTACCATAGTTATTTCCTCTGTTTTAACCAGAAAATCAGATAGAAATTTATTTATTTACCACAAATGTGCAAAATATTTCATAATTCTACAAGACTAACTACAAGTCTGTGTGTATGACAGCAAAGATGAATTTTTTTTTTGAGAAACCATCCATGACACAAGGTCTTACATTGAGTAGTGAGTACCTAAATATACAGAATTAGGTATAGCTTGATCAATAGTATGTTTATCAACAGTACCCATTAGAATATGGAGTTGAGATCCTGCCAGGTGTATAACACATATGTCTGGGGACTTTATTTGGCTGTGTATAGTAGCTGACAAATATTTCCAGCAAGATGTCCTTCACATGTACCTCTACTGCCCTTCGGCTGCACAGAACAGTGATAAAGACTACTGGTAGGAGGATATTTAACCACATATAACATCTATTTTATACTGTATAGTGAGAGTCTAACAGTAACACTAGGATGCTAATGTCCCTGATATGTTCACTGTGCACAGCACAGAATATAGTGGAAAATGCCATTCATGTGCAGACAGGTGGAAATTGGCCACTTGCAACTATTAGCTGAATTCTTTAAATAAGACTCCCCTAGTGTTGTATTTCCCTTTGCTAACAAGCCGTATTTGAGTAGCTAATGAAGGCAAATTTGTCAAAACTCAGAGATTATTTGATGACCAAACGCACTAGTCTAACATTTCAGCAGCTACCGTGTATAACAGAGCAACTTCTATCGACATTTTAAGCACAAATGCAGATCTTTTTGCAACTCCGGTCTCCATCTTCAAGAGCAGCAGCAGTTAGAGAAGCAGGGAAGCAACATTAAACTTTGCCAAGGATCAGCTTCAGACGCAAGGACAGTTTTGCTCTTTAAACAACCTCAGAGTAAAAAGCCAAGTCCTTAAAGACTGGAGCCCAGCCCAGATTCCACAGAAGAAACAAGTGCACAACTTCCTCTTTAAATCTGATGACAACTGTAAGCAAATCACATCACTTTTTGGTTTCACAGCTAAGCAAAATCAACCAATCCATCTGAAAACACCACTTAGTTCTAAAAGTAGCTGGACAACTCTCACTGGTACTGAGCCAGGGAAAAGCCTAAATTCCTAAAAGGCTTTGTCAGTGAACAAATGGGAGATTTGTCCTTTAGTCTGATAAAACCAACAAGACTGACAATGCCCCTATCAATACAAGAAACACAAGTGTCACAACCCATTTTAGAGTAGAGACTGTAGACGTATTCGATATTGCTATAAAATGCTCTATCTTTTTTTTTTTTTTGAGGTACCTCATGAAGAAATAGGGTCTTAAGCATTGCTGAAACACTGGAGCAATGTCATAGGTCAGGATGTCACTGCCCAGCTTTCTTCAAATCCTTTCTCTTTCTTCAAGACTCTTAATGGGAACTCCAGTCATATTACCAGGTTCAAAAGACACTTTGCTATATCATTCAACAAGTTTGCTTCTCCAGGAGACATTTTTGTGATGGCTTGCAGCATTCTATGAGGTCAAAACGGCAGATGGTCTCACAGCTGTATTTCTATTCTGTTCCAAGACTCACAAAACCCACTTTGCTTTAACCAAGATTTTTGCTCATAATAGCTCTCTTGGGCTAGGTTTGCCTCACTGTTCAAATTTCATTCCTCTTATTGTCACACTGCCGGTGTGAGAGTCTGAAATTGGCTGTCAGTGAGTTCACTCCATGAGGCATGTCTTTGCACTTGTACGCAGGACACCATAAAGTTGATCCCACATGGTGTATGGCAAAGCAAAATTTTGTCTTGCTCCATTTCACATGCATTTGGAATGTACATTGTACTTTACAACATATTTCCTAGTTTAGGGAAGAAATATGCTTGATCGTCAGGTTCTAAGTGTTTTAAAATTTCCTGTGATCTAAACGTTGCTCTTATAACAATTTGTCAAAGATACACTGTCACTTAGAATGACTTTATTCATCAGAAAACAATAACAGGTAAGAGGTAAAATATCTCTTAAGTTAATTATTAATACCTAAAGTAAAGCAAAGACATTAAGGATGCATTATTTTTAAAGTAGTAAAAACACTTCTGCGTTTAAGACAAAGAAATGGCACATCAGGGATCCTGCCTTCTTGTCCAGTTTCTTAATTACTCTTTCAAGCACAGTTTTAGGTTGCTTCTGCACTGCACTGTGGACTTGTTCCCTGCAGGAGCATTGGCAACCCTCAGTTCACCTGTTCTGTGTAAAGTGCGGTGACAGCAAAGTGTGGGTATTTGTGAAGACTGGCAAGAGCTACTAAATCGTAACAAGGAGGCAGAGTTGAGTGACTTAGAAATTTGACCACTCTCCAGGGACTGCAAAGCATCTGGTGTTACAAGGAGGTGGATCCTTCCATTCAGGGTTCTCAAGCTGACATTCTTCAGGTAGTTCTTCTCCAAGATCAAGACAAAAGTTAAATAGCTATCAAATAAAAGACACAAGTCATCAATGGAGCTAGCTCTGGAGCTCCAGTTGTTCTTAACCAGACAAATGTCCCGACTGTGGGCAGAGAACCCTATTTCTTCTGGAAACTCAGAAACAGCCCAGCAGTTTTATCAGCACGTCAAGAACTTTGTATGTAATTGCCGAGTACCCCTTTAGGCCTTCAATTATGTTTATTAACCATATTCTGACTCTCTGAGGAAACTAAGGAAAAACGAATAAAAGCAAGGTCCATAAAGGTACCTGAAAACTTAGTTTCCTCATTTCTAAAATGGACCTAGTGATCTATACTATATATTTATGTGTTGCTGTGTCAGCGCTAACTGTATTATTTTCTTGCTCATGCCACTCACAGATGCACTCTGTTATACTGTGCACTGTCTGCTTTGATATATTGCTCCATGGAAAAGGAGTCATTAGCTAATCAAATGTGCAGACATCCAGAAACACACTTGAAAGGATTCTGGCCCTTTGATTTCTTCAAATATTCCCTTCAAATGAAAATTATAATTTTCCACTCCACTCATCCAGTGCTCTAAATGTTAAGTTATATAAAATGTTTCCCACAGGACTAAGGCATTAGCTAACATTCACAGGCTCCTAAAGCTGTTTCTGAGGGATGCTGATGGTAAAGTGGAGCTTCCTTGTCTCAATTTCATTATATATATGTACATTTATGTACATGCAAAAGAAACAGCCCTGCAGACTCCAGGCTCGGAGAATAAGGAAGGGGAGGAGGTGCTCCAGACATCTGAGCAGAGAGTCTCCTGTAGCCTATGGAGGAGACCATGGTGAAGCAGGTTGTCACCCTGCAGCCGATAGAGGACCACGGTGTATATCCACCTGCAGCCTATGGAGGACCCCACAGGTTATCCCACCCCATTCTTTAGCTTCTCTCACTTTTCTCTGGTTTATAGCCACACACAGATAAGCTACCAAACCTCTGCTTCCACACACCACCATAATTTTCAATTAGTTCCTAGCTAATAGCAGTAAAACTAAGGAGGATTCAAAGCTGGCTTGCCTTTGGCTTCATTGTATTGAGCAACAGTTTCCTCCTACTTCCAGCAGCTACTAGTAGCTACGGCAGCTAGAGAGATATCTATGTAATGTACCGGTACACAAAATCAGCACCTTGCTCCTCTGCCATAGTGGTCTGGTTGTATTTTTCACTCTGGTAGAGGGGTGATTAAAATCCACTTTGGCTTTTGCCTTGTAGAGGACATCTTCCCACCAGGACCACTAGCACACCTAGCACAGGTGTGACATCCCAAACTATGCTCTCTTGATCTCCATCTCTGGAACTAGCTCCCACAGGAGCTTAGGAAGTCTTTTGCATGAAGGTGTTCTTCTACTACTGTTCACTCAGCCAAAACGTTTACAAAAATAGTGACCTGAAATGATGGATCCTAAAGCAAAATCAGATTTCACTCTTTATATCAAAAATGCCTAAATCTCACCTCTGACCTAGCAGTTTACATTACTCCATCAGCACTGAAGCCAACAACTGAAAAAGTCGAAGGGCTCTGACTTTACGGGGAAAGACAGAGGGCTGTAGTCTCCACACCTTCTTGTTAGCTGCCAGCATTCAGAGGCAGTTCCCGGCTTTTGACTGAGTCATTGCAAGACACAGTTCTGCCAGTTCCCAAAGGAAACTGGTGACAATTTTAAACAGCTAATTCTGCTGGTTTACATTATCAGCATCAGAAAACATATGTATCAGAACAACTTTAAGTCCAACGATTAAATTAAAGATTAGACACTGGACATAATAAATCGCTCCAACAAGCATCAGCACGATTGTTTCACGAAGCCAAAGATCATGTTTTGTCAACATCAGCCAGTCAGTAATGGATCTATCCAGTAATTTTCTATCCGAAGCAACTTTACTGCCCACCTGCTCTTCTTTTCAGGTACAGAAAGCTGCCATGCTGCTAAAGGAAGGCATCTACCAAGACCTGTAATCACAGCCTGCTGGAAATGTACTTCTGAACAACTCACACCAGCTGGCACCCTTTGGGACTGCCTAAGAAGCACACCCTGTACTGCAGATCTGATGGGCCCCAGGAGTTCCCCGAGACACTTATCCTCAGACACAAATGCTTCTGAGGGAGTTGTTCAGCTTTGGGAATCTTTTCAGCCTCGATCTCCTCTTAAGAGCTGCTAGTCAGCAAGCAATTAAAAAAACATTTTGGTAAGGTTAACTCACACATACAGACTCATCAATCTGTAAATAGAAGACATCCGCCCAAAGTACCTGCTGATGTATCTCTGACTCCCTCCTATAGCACTGCCAAGGTGGCCGTACTTCTTCATAGCTTTACTTCTAGGAAATACATCATAGCATTACAGGAGTTTTCAGTTTCTGATGATACAATTCAATTCTCCCACATTCTGTCACCTTTTTCAAGCACTGCTGGGAAAGATAAAAAACTGGGGGTTGGACTATATGAACTTTAAAGGTCCATTCCAACCAAAGACATTTTATGATTCTATGAAATAAATGTATACTACATTCTTACAGGCATTCTTACAGGCACAGATGCCTATATAATTTCCATATTAAGAGATTAATAGATAATAATATGGTTTTTAAGTATTCGGGTACACTCTGGACCTCTCAGATTTCTAGCACTAATGTTATGTCACACTTTAGCACCAAAAATTATCGTGTAATTTACCAAAAAAAGTTTATAAATTTTAACTAAACCATCTTATTAGCACCAATTCTAGTGTTTGCCACAAGTTTCTAGTTCTCAGATGAAGTAATCTGCAGGAATCTGCAAGATCCAGACATTTTCTCATAAAATTAATAAAATACTCCATCTCAACTTTATTAATACATCAGCAAAAGGGTGTGGTTAACCAGAGCAAGGCTGCAGAAGTAGTTCCAAAATACTGATTTTTCATCCTAATTCAGTGTGGGGCCAGATTTCTGAAATCTCAGCATCTCCTATAGAGCAGGATTTCAGTGCTTTGACCATTTTCATGACATGACATGACAGCTCATGTTCAGCTCCACCACTGTCCTATAGTGTGCATTGCGTCTAAAGGGTGTAAGCATTTTAAAAGTATTTGGGAAATGCGATTGCTCCTGTAAGATATTATCAAGAACATTCCTGGTCAAAATTAACAAGTATTTTCTACAAGCAGCTACGTGATATTGCTTATTAGAGGCTAGTAAAAATGATAGTATGTGGACTCTCCTCTCTGAGAATGGTAGTAACAGATTAGTAACAAAATCATAGAATAAGTTCTGGGATAAATTATTTTAGGGAGGTTCATCATGGTGGTACTGGCATTCATTTTCATGCAGTGCCCCTTTCCATTATACTGATTCATTTCAGCATGGGAGCAGGTATGTGAATTCTGTTCAAAATCAAGCATAAGCTTAAACCATTTAGGATCTCAAAAGGCATGGAAAAAAATCATGTTGCTAGGACCTCAGCAGAAATGGCTATGAATCCTACTTCTGGGCAACGTCCCTGGAGTTGACAGATTAAATTCCCTTCTTCATGAAATAAAGCGGTGGAGGGAGATTTGTCCTTCTAACAGAGACTTTCAGAAAAATTGTGCAGATGGAAACTGATGGTGCTTACCTTCCCACTACATCCCTCCAGGTATAAGCAGCTATGAGACCAGGGAGCTGGGAGGCAATATAGCAAAGACATTAATTACAAACTGATTACACATAGCATCAGTTTCATGCCTTCTCACCATATCGCTGGGAGGCTTGGACACACGTCAACAGATCTCAGTTGCTGCATACATGCTTTTCTCATCACAGCTACCATGATGCTACATCACCAGGAACAATTTTTCTCTCTCTAGCTCTTCGGTTTTTGGTTTTGTTTTTTTTAAGTTTAAATAAAGTACAGAAGCACTTGAATCTGGTGCAGTTAATGAAAATCATGTAGATGGTAATGTCAGAACGGGTTGAGGATTTGCATGCGTCGTTCATGTTTTACGTTTTCATCGTGTCATCGTTTCTGATTTAAATTCTTTTTGGTGCGTTTTTTTTCTTCCTTGTCCACAGTGCTCTGGCCTTTATTATTTAGTTCAAATGATAAGTCTTTCTCCTAAGCTTTGGAAGTTTTGTGCATATTTTTTTCTTTCTGATGCAAAATAGAAATACGCATTGAGAAGCCATCCTACAGGTGATTAGAATCATTCAGATAAAAGCAAATGGAGTAATATCTGGAGAGGACTATTAAGAACATATCACTGTTCAAGAACTTCTTGTTTTCATCTTTCTTCCTGCCACTGTGCCACCCAAATGAAAACTCAACATGCCAAAACAAATGACAAAAAAATTGTTGGTGTTATTTGGACCAAGTCTTGGACAGTTGCTCTCTGCAGGGAATGGTAGTAGTTTGTATTTTATTGTTTACCAGGTGGATGGGCAGTCCTCAGGACAACCTGATTCTGTAGCTGCTGAGTGCTGGCAAAAGTCCTATTAGGCCTAATCTTTCCACACTGAACTCAAAGAGAATGTTTACACTTCATTTCAAAGAAAACAAGACCAAGATTTACACTATTATCTCTGTTTTACAAATGAAGATCAGTGTAAGAAAGCCTCAGGACACGGCTGCCCAGCTGTCTTTTGGACCAAATTTTACATGCTTTCATTAACCACCACATGCAGAGTGGAAATTCAGGGGGAGCTGAACTGCACTTCCCCATCACTAAGCAGAGAGGCACCCAAATTTTCTTCAGCGAGAGATTTCACCTTTTCAGTCTGTGGAGCCCAGAACATTTTTCAGTGAACATCATAAATATGACTGTGTGGATTGTTGTATGGCCACTGCCAACTTGCTTTAAGACCCTGAGAATAATGCAGGAATTCCCCAGGGTCTGTCGAGCAGGGCTGGAAAACATCAAGCATTGGGTGCTTAATTTCCTGACACAAAAATTCTCTTGCTGCCTGACTGCCTCTGGTTAGGATTACGTATGTTTCAATAATATTGGATTCTTTAACATCCAACATTTACACCTGCTTATCTCTCAGCAGGATTCAGAGACTCAGTGCTCCTCCATCAGCTCCACCTATGCAGCCTTTTCCCATACACTTTCTTTGGAATGTTCCTATTGGAGCAGATCTGAGCAGATCAAGGTAAACATTCAAATATTTGCAGTTAGACCAAAGCTATTTAAACATAGCCTTACTGGAAGATTTTCAGAGTCCTTCAGATGCCACCTTAGTCTTTGCTAACTCACTCTCTTATTTTATTCTAAATACATTAAGATACTAACGTTGTGAACTGATGAACAAGGTATATTTTCCAAATGTGACTAATTAATCTAAAATTAATTTTAAGTCTGTAGTTTTGACAGCCTTCAACAAAGGCTTAAACAATTATGACAGCTGTGAGTTATAACAATAGCTGGGACTAGAGACTGAAGAAAGAACAGGTGGAAAGAGAAACAACTAGTACAGATTTCTGAGGGACCGTGACATTATTTGCGCATTAAGAATTCACTTGATAAATAGTTTTACCTTTCTGAATGCTTTTTGCTCAACTGTTCCAAAAGGGATGAATTAGTCTTCTTATGTCTTTCAGCACTTAAAAAGGGTGATAAAAAGAGCTAAACATTAAATCCCTTGCTGAAATGTTCTGGTTTATTTATTTAACCTAATTTTTTTATTTATTTCACCCTAAAATGTTGCCAGTTAGGGATGACCTGAATTACCCATTCCTTCCCACACTTCCATTTTTTCAACTGAAATAATAAAAAAACCAACCTCCACAGTTACTTGCACAGTGATGCTACCGCCCTCAAAAAGCTAGAAGCCACATCCCCACAGTTTGAGATGAAGATAAAAGGCAGAGAGCAACCTGCCTGTATCATCGATTATGGGAGGGAAAAGCCCCACTCCACCTATGAATGAGGGACACGCTCTTTCTCCAGTTTCTGCTGACGGGCTGGATCCTGGGCGTGACCTGGTACATACGTCTCACCTCAGTGATGCATTTCCCTCTCTCCCATATAGGTTCCATGTCAGCCAGTCAGGGTTTGGGGCAGAAGGGGGTGCAGAGAGAAGTCAGATTACCATCCAGCTTTCCTTAATGTAGAGCAGAATAAGGAAAAGCCTGACTTTGCCTTTCAATGTGGTTAGCACATGAAAAGGGGAAATCTGGTAAAAAAATCACCAGAAGAGATCGACAGTAGTTTGCAATCCTTTTTTTTTTTTCTTAGTTTAAATGAAAATACAAGCAGAAAATAACAGAATAATATGCCGGAAATTAACTTTATTCCCCTATTCAAAGTGCAAAATTTTCATTGGAATTGGAATTTCACCCCAGATGGCCTGGCCAAGGAACATATGCCAATAGTTGAACCTCACTGTATATGATTTGACATCTTGACATTTAGCAAACTTGGAAAATGTTATTAAAAGAGACATAGATACTGTAAAGATGAGCATTACTAACACTAGTACACCTATTTTCTGTCACTGTTTGTTGCAGTACACTGTTGTGGGACGCTGGGTGGCAGTATAGACGCTCGGAAGATCGCGGGCTGTGACAGGAGGTAGGAGCCACCCACGAAGGGCGAGGCCTCTCTAGGGGCCTTTATAGCTCTCTGCGCTGCGCAATAAACCGGCCATTCTTCATCCTCTGTAGCAGAGAAAGTGATTAATGTTCCCCTTGACGGAAGAGGTCAAGTGCCAAGAATCACAACAAGTTACCACATCTGGTGACATCCCGACGTGATGAACGGCGGCCACAGCTTGTTCTGGAGGCATTATCATGAGTCGATCGACGGAAGTTAAAAAGACTGTACAGGTACTTAAAGACTTTGGGCGGTAATAGCTATAAATCAACAGAGATCCGCCGAAGCGTGCATCTTGTGGATGCTTACGCGGAGATTGCTTGAAATCTCACAAAAAAATTTTTGCTCAAGGACGGAGCGAGGTGCAGCAG
>NW_010421590.1:87247-94127 GCF_000710305.1 Buceros rhinoceros silvestris | reverse complement strand
GTTCCTCCATGTTGAACCCAGGACAAGAAGGCATTCAGTACCACAATGATAGAAGCTGAGGAATGCAGTATCCTTGTGCCTGTTTTAATCGTGCAAGAGGTTTTAGTTTCTGTTGTGATTGTTGATCAAAGACTTGGTTCAGGAGCAACACGTAATGCCCTTTAACAGAGTCCTCCAGCCTGCTGCTCTCTTCTCTCCCATTCTCCCTGTAGCATGAGATATGCAAAGCCTGAAAGAAGTCATTCCCCGCCCCCCACATTTTTGTCCCGTATGTATTTATTTATTTAAGAACGAAGGAGGAATGGGATGTATTAGATGCTAGAAATATGGGAAGTACAGAAGGTTGCCTTGATGTAGAGCGTGAAAAGAGGTCATGAGAAAGTGAGGTATACAATTGATGACCTTACATGGGAAGAGCAAGCTTGGGTAAAACACAAATCATAAATGATCCTCATAAACAGAAATATTATTGTGGAGATGTAGAAGTCTTGACATAAAAGGGAAGAACTGGAAGATGAATAGTTGCTAGATGTGGAGCAAACCTGAAAGCATATACCCAAAAAAGCATCTGTGAAGCAGAAAAGATTCAGAGCAAGGTGGTCCTCATATATTTCTTATATTTGGTTTATGGGATTAATGACTTGATCTTGCATTACGGCGGTTTCGTTTTTCATTCCTTTTCCTGTGAGAGACCCCAAAATAAAATTTGAAGGGGAAATTTCTTACTCTGCTTTTTCCTCTTTCAGTCCAAAGGCTTTTTCTACATGGGAAAGAAAGACATTTCAAACTGTATTTAGTTCATCTAGTGCAAACTTATGTCTTCTAATTTTAAGCTAACTTGGAAAAGTGTATTTTAACCAATAAAGCTTTTTACATAATTTACATTTGTTTGGCATCTATTGAAAATACTCTGATTGTGTCTTCCTTTAAGAAAAAATTGAAAAAAATATGTTAGACAGGACTACTCTGACCATTGTAAGTTTTTCTGGAGTATTTCTATAAATATCAGAAATCTTTGTGAGCTCTTGAATGTTTTTAAAGAACTAATTGTTCTTGAGTGTTTGAAGAAGTCTGGGCTGATTTCAAGACACAGGTTGAAAGTTGATGACTATCAGAAAGCAACAAACAAACCAAAAAGCCACTCCTAGAACTGATGAGAAATCTCTTCCCTTCTCAAGTATGTCTTTCATTTTGACTCTTGTGATGCCATCACCTTACTGAACATCTTGCTGGGAAGACAGATCTTGAACTTTTAGTTTTGAAAGTCCTCTTAGAGAAGCAGCAAACAATCTTATTTCCTCTTTTGGTGCTAAAAGGGAGATTGGGAGTCTCTGTTATTTGTGACAGGAAGTGTTTGGGACATGCATTATCAATATAAAATTTCAGTAAAAATTTGACATTGGAAACGGAGCCCAATCTTTTAATATGGTAATCACAGAACTGCGTTAGGATTCAGGCTCGATCACAACTTTCATTTATTCTTGGGTTTAAATAAATATATTAGTGGTGATCTGATAACAAGTTGTTGCTGGTTTAGTCTGTTAGAAAGTAATTCAAGCATTTGTTTGTTGTTCTCTGAAGTGTTGAGTTGGTTGTATAACAAAGAAAAGTAAACTGTCCTGTTCCTTGACATGGATTTAAGAAGTCAGGCTTGTGATAGGAACTCTATGCAGTATTTCTCTGAAATATCCCTCAAACTATTTCAGCTACAAATCTTCAGAAATCCTGTCTGCTTGCTAGAGCTCTGGCAGGTGTTGGGGCATTTTTTGTCTTCATAACTGGTTTTTAATGCTTTCATTAAAATAAGTAATTATTGACTGTGATAATCAGATGAAAAACTGCAAAGAACAAAGAGAAAATTTATTTCTCTCTCTTCTAAGCAAAGTGGAACTGACATTCTTAGGTGAAAATACCATTTCTGCAATTTCATCCAAACAACTGCCTTGTGATATTAGCATAGTAAAGTAGTTTAAAGATCCTCCTTCTGACTGTTAACTGCTTTAATTTGCCGTAGGATGATGCCTGGTGCAGAAGTTCAGGAGACAATACCCATCTTCTGAACAGCGCTGTGGTGTTTATAAGTCTGTACATCAATTTCATTTGCCACTAAGGTGCTTGCACTTGCAAAACCAGAAAGTCTGCCCTCTGAGGAAGGGATTGTGTTGGGTAGCTGCTCAGGGTCCCCAAGGGAAGGGAAAGCAGAGCCCTGCAAACAGGGAGGTGGTGAAGGGCTGCATTTTAGTGCAGGTCATGCTGTGCCTGAAGTCCCTGGCTTTGTGGCTCTTAAAGGTGCCAGGGTAGAGGCTAGCAGGGTTAGGATCTAGTGTTTATAAAATACTCCTGCTGGTAAGAGTGCATTATAGTTCCTTAATGGAAAAAGCAGTAAGCCTGGAAGTGATGTAGGAAATGATTCTTGCAGCATCTTCCTGCTGTTGAGTATCCCAGGGGAAATTTACAAAGACTTTGGGAAGATTTGTCTTTTAATGGGAACTTTTTTAAGAATGGGTATAGTGCTGCTTCAGCTCATGGTAGGTGATAAATCTGATCCACTGTGTCTGTGAAGAACAGAGCTTTTCTTGTGATCTTGCTTTGGGATGAGGATGTTGAGTTTTGAGGGACTAGTTTGTTCTGTCTTGTATCATTATAATTTGGCGGCAATTTGTGCATGCATTTAACTTGTTCTGCAAAGAGGTAGCACATACCCAAAGCACCAGAACTCTGGAATCACAAAATCAGAGCTGTTTCAGTAGAGGTTGTGGTTATTCACATTTTTGCTGAAAGAAACAGAGAGGGGGAATTTTTAACATGGAGACATATCTTAAGTGTTACTCTGTGAGGTGGTTTAGGAATTGTTTTGCTCATGTCATTTCTGCTATTCACGAGGTTTCTGTTGCTGCCATAATAAATTACCTTTTCCTCTGTGATACCTTTCGTGAATTATGAGGCCATGAAGCCAGCGGGCTTTATTTAATTAAAAACTTTTCTTATTAGCAGTAATGACTAAAATTCTGGAAGTGTTTATATCATTCTTAAAACATTCTGCTTAAGCCATATGAAAAACTGTTTCATGTTGAGCTTGTCTATGCAGAAGTAGGCTGCTGTCATCTCTTAGATTTACCATCTGAAATAGGAGAAGCAAGAAGGGTTGCACTGTAGCCAGTGGTGGAGCAGTTTTCCAGTGCTTTATCACAGGAAGGTCAGGCAGCATGGTGGTGGTGTTGTCAGGTACCTGGTCACGCAGAAGCTATGGAGTGGATGCTTACAGCTACAAAGTTAGATGGTGTCATGTTTTGTGGGGATTTTTTTAATTATTCTTTGCCGTGGCATCTGTTGTGAAGGTGTACCTCAAGTCACTTTCTTACATTTTAGTAAGACTTTAATCAGTCTTGAGTAAGGTAAAGAGGAATATCTGTAGTAGTCTAGTGGTCATGCTTGCGCTGTATTCTTGTAACTAAAAAAAATTTTTAAATTTTGTCCGTGTAATCTGTACTGAAATATGTGTCAAACTGAGGAAGTTCATTCTCAGACACTTCATTGTTAGTTAGTTAAGAACCCAAGAGGGGAAGATCCCAGGAAGTTAAGCTGTTGTCTCAGTGCTGTACATGCCCTGCAATATGATCGTGTGTTGAAATGGTATCTTTCCTCTAGATGAAGCCTTCTGAGCTATTGCACAGCATGGGGGTTTTTATAACACACACAGATTGAAAGTTCACAGCTCTGTAAAAGGTACTTGAGTTACAGTCAGGAGGAATATTCTCTTTGCACCTAATAAAATTGTTGTAGTTTCCAGGACACTGCTGTAGTTCCCTTCAGGGAAAGCTCAAAGCTGCTAGTTGTGTGGAGCCTGACGGAAGATGAACAGGTAGAAAATGTGGGTTGTAACTGCAGGTAACAGTGAGAACGGAGAGCTGGTACACAGCGATAATTACATGTTAATTAAGGAGAAGAAGAGGAAGGCAGGTAGATGTGGAATGTAAATGCTGTGGAAGAGACTGACAGAGAGAAAAGAAAAACATAGACCATATGCCTGGGTCCCGGGTCTCGGAAAGTGCCCCTGCAGTGACCTGCTGGAGCAGAGGGCAGCTGCAGGAGGAGCATATGGGGCTGTGTTTCTGTGGTGTGTGAGATGTTGTTCACCTTGTCCAGCCCTTTCTAGGTTGGGTGCTACAGAGGTTAGGAGACTCCTCCCCAGTTCTGCTGTCACCTTAACAGCTGGTTCCTGTCGGCACAGAAGGGTCGGCTGGTGATGAAGCTTCTGTCTGTACATGGGGACTGTGTTACAGGGCTGGAGGCTTTGCAGCCTGGTGCTTTGCAGATCCGCAGCAGGGCTCTTGAAGCCAGGCGTCAGCGTCCTGACTGTAACCACAGAATGGGTGTTTAACAAAATGAAATTAGTATCGCAGCGGTAACTCTGCACATACCATATGACATATCCATCCATTCCATGTGCCCCAGAAATGTACTGGAAATTCTGGAGATAACGTGCTTAATGTTATCTCCTACCTCACTTAATTTGATTTTATTTGAAAGTGTGTTGAAATTAAGTTGCAGAAACTCAATGTTTTGGGAGCATCTGCCAGTTCACATGCTTTTCTTAGTGTCTGTTACCATGTAATGGGTACCAGTGTCTACCATAATGTCAGATACTTTTATTTTAAAAATGAATAGCAGAGAAGGACATGGATACCTTCCATGATGTTTGAATGTCCTGGCAGTCAGGTGAGGACTCTGGTGACTGGATAAAAGGAAACATGGCACTCATTTTTGAAAAGGATAGAAAGAAAGACCCTGGGAACTACCAATCTGTCAGCCCCACCTCTGTGCCTGGGAAGATTGTGGAACAGGTCCTCATAGAAGCTCTGCTAAGGCACGTGGAGGACAGGGAGGTGATTCAAGACAGCCAGCATGACTTCACCAAGGACAAGTCCTGCCTGACCAACCTTGTAGCCTTCTGTGATGAAGTGTTTACATCAGTGGACAAGGGAAGAACTATGGATATCATCTATCTGGGCTTCTGTAAGGCATTTGATGTGGTCCACTACAACATCCTCTTTAAATTGGAGAGATATGGATTTGATGGGTGAAGTGATTACATCAGTGGACAATGTAATGGAAGAGGGAAGAGCTATGGAAGTCATCTATCTGGGCTTCTGTAAGGCATTTGACGTGGTCCCCCACGTCATCCCCCACAATGTCCTTCTCTTTAAATTGAAGAGATATGGATTTGATGGGTGGACTGTTTGGTGGATAAGGAATTGGTTGGATGGATGCATGCAGAGGATGGTGGTCAATGGCTTGATTTCCTGCTGGAGATCAAAGATGCGTAGTGTCCTTGAGAGGTGCATGTTGGGACCAGCACTGTTTAATATCTTTATCAATGACATAGCAGGATTGAGTGCACCCTCAGCAAGTTTGCAGCTGACACCAAGCTGAGTGGTGTAATTGACACACGTGAGGGATGGGATGCCATCTGGAGAGACCTGGACAAGCTGGAGAAGTGGGCCTGTGTGAGCCTCATGAGGTTCAACAAGGCCAAATGCAAGGTACTGCATCAGGGTTGGGTCAAACTGCAGAATCAATACCAGCTGGGGGACGATGTGATTGAGAGCAGCCCTGCGGAGAAGGAGTTGGGGGCAGTGGTGGATGAAGAGCTGGATGTGAGCTGACAGTGCACTTGCAGCCCAGAAAGCCAACTGTGTCCTCAACTGCATCAAAAGCAGCATGGCCAGCAGGTTGAGGAAAGTGATCCTGTTCCTTTACTCTGTTCTGGAGAGACCTCACCTGGTGTACTGTGTCCAGCTGTGGAGTCCTCAGCACGGAACCTGTTGGAGCAGGTCCAGAGGAGAGTGCCTCTCTCTCTGATCACAAAAATGATCAGAGGGATGGAGCACTTCTGCTGTGAGGACAGGGTGAGAGAGTTGGGTTGTTCAGCCTGGAGAAGAGAAGGCTCCAGGGACACCTTATTGCAACCTTTCAGTACTTAAAGGGGGTCTATAAGAAAGATGGGGACAGTCTTTTTCACAAGGCCTGTTGTGATAGGAGAAGGGGTAATGGTTTTAAACTAAAAGAGGGGAGATATAGATTAGAGATAAGGAAGAAATTCTTTACTGTGAGGGTGGTGAAACACTAGCAAAGGTTGCCCAGAGAGATCCCATTGCTGATAACATTCAAGATCAGGTTGGATGGAGCTCTGAGCAACCTGATCTAGTTGGAGATGTTCCTGGTCACTGCAGAGTGGATTGTACTAGATGACCCAAAGAGTTCTATGCTTTTATGAAATACAGACTTTTGTACCAATACTTGGAACACTGTCAAGTTTTTTAATAAGTTCAGCAAGTCCCTAAGAACTTGTGAGAAGGAGATGTAGACCAGCACTAGCAGGTGTTCATGTGCAGCTGTAAGCAGCGTTAAGGGATTTGTACAGCTGAGAAACTCCATGCTGTGGATAAGCATGAAAACGTGAGAAATGTGGACACCACTTTTGCCCTTCTGTGGCTTTTTTGAAAGGAGGTAACCATGGATAAATACTCTTCACCTTTATCCAGAGGATTATGAGGCTTTTGCAAATGTATGTTGTCTTTCATTTGGGAAGAATGTTAATCTGTTCCACCCCATGTGTAGTAACAACTCGGGTGGGGGGGGCTGTGTTCTTGCAGACCTACATTGGTTCGATTGTTGCCTCAGTGAACCCCTACAAGAGCATTGCAGGACTGTATGACTGCACCGCCATGGAGCGATACAGCAAGCACCACATGGGAGAGATTGCACCTCACATCTTCGCTGTGGCAAACGAGTGCTACCGCTGCCTTTGGAAGCGCCATGACAACCAGTGCATCCTCATCAGGTAAATGGCTGGCGCCGGTTTGATTATACCTGCCGT
>NW_010421590.1:79762-87191 GCF_000710305.1 Buceros rhinoceros silvestris | reverse complement strand
ATTTTGATTATCCCTGCCGTGAGCCTTCCGAGGTGATTAAGGAGCCTGGGTTTGGGCCACGTGGAGAGGAGGACTCCAAAAGATAGTAGGCTTTTAAATTGTCAGAGTTTCAGGAGAGAGTTCTGAACTCACTCTGTACCATTTTGTGGACCTCTAACAAAACGTTGATTTTTTCCTTAAGCATCTTACGTTTTTATTTAGTGAAAAAAATCTATTGTGTTTTTTGTGCACTTTTTGCTACTCACCCATCTAATGTTGCCCTAAGTGCTTTCCCCACCGGTATAAATACCCTGTGCAGCTCAGTTTGTCACCACTAGACCCCGAACCCCGCATTGAACGAAAAGAAAAAATCTCACAGTCTTGAGGAATGCAGTAAATAAGAATAACAAAAGAGAAAACCTTCCACATTTCAGCCACTTAATTCTGTTTGATAAATCTTCCTTGCTTAATCTCCTTCTGCTTTAATTTATTGGTGATTTAATAGCTTCCCATTTGATCCACTCTGTCACTGGTATTCAGGATCTCACTGCTGCTGAATGTGCTTTGCGAGCAGTTGACATTTCAATAGCTTTTCGCTGCTTTCAGCTCCCCCTTCCTGCTTGTTCCAGAAGAGCTGAAAATGCAGCCAGCTCTTTTCCCTTTCCCCTGCCCGCCAGCTCAGCTGCACTGGCTCGCAGGCAGGCAGGGAAAGCGGAGCCTTGCCTGTCAGATCGAGAGGAGCAGCTCGGTGGTGATGGCAGTGTGGCACCAGCCATTGGTTTCCCAGCGGGGATGATGTTCGGGAGGGTCAGAGAGAGCTTGTGTTTCCTCTCCCTCTACTCTCTCGCCTTCACAGTGTTTTTCTGATTAAGCCTGTTTGCTCTTGCTTTCTTGCTGCGCAAGTTAAGTGTGGAGAGCTCTTCAGACACGATTTTGGCTGTCTCCCAACCTCCACAGAAGGCCTTGTGACAGCTGAGGATTGCAGCATGGGGCAGCCAGCGGGCCAGAGAGGGGATGAGGCAGAGTGAGAGCAGCACCTTTTGCAGTAGGCAGTTTCTGCTGGAGTTTAAGGTTACTGGCCAGTTTGCACGGCTTCCTGGATAAGAGGAGGATTTGGTACATGTAGTTCAGCACCCAAGCTGTTGTTAGAAATGTGGATCAGATGCAACACAGTGAGGTCTGGTTCCAGCTTTCTGCAAGCTCTCAGGTTGCAGTCCCCCCCTGCCTTCACCTCTAGGAAGGTTCTGCCAGCAATAGCACAAAGACGTTGTGGGCTGAGTGTGTTTTTCAGCTTTCTTCAACTGTAATAATACATAGCACTGTGCGTATAAAGCTGAGTACACATGACACTTCTAGAAAAAATGAAATGCACAGAGAACTTTGTCATATGAGAATAGCTACCCTGTGGTCTTGATTTCATGTTTTAATGCCAAGTAGTTACTTGAGAACAGCCCATATACCCAAATATAGGGGTCTGAAATAATTTCTGGTGTCTAACAGGTGGCCGCTGGTGTTTTTGTATATGCCATTCTTTACTGGCTCAAGTATGTTACCTTTCCTTCCAGTTCCCCACAAGCTGCCAAGAGAAAAGCAGGCTGTGTCCTAAAAAGGGCATAAACAGGAGGGTCTGATGTTCCAGAGGAGCCTCCAGCAGTCCCTGCTCTGTAAACCATGTGCCATGGTAGAGATAAGCCATAATATGGAGAAGTTTTTCACTACCAGTCCCTTTTAAAATTGTTTTGCAGTCATGGATTAAAACAATGATTTGTGGAAGTTCAGTGTTTCAGACAAGTGCTGCAATATAACCTTATAAGGGTATCTTGTTTCTACAGAAATTGAGGGAACACGGAATTCAAATTAAGAAATAAACAGTCAAATCTACTTTCCTAAACGGTATTATCTGTTGTATCTGTGAAGGACTTGGAGCAGGTTTTTTTTAAATTACTGAAGGTTTTCAGTGGCCCTGATGAGGTTTAGGAAAGTCCCTGTGATCGTATACTTAGGGTGGGGCATCAGAAGTGGAGGTATAACAATGTGCTCATCAGATGCAGCATCCTGGTCATTCCTGCATCTTACACTGGCTTAAAATTAGATGTGGCAAGAAGTCCCTGTCAGGCTTTCTTGATCACTTTTTCAAATGCTATAGTAACCAAGTGGAGCTCTGCAGTGTCTGAATTCAGGCAAATATTCTGATCTTGTATCACAATAAAAAGTTATGTCCAATTAAAATGAGTAAATTGTTCCTGTAGGCTTCACATTCTGATGCTCAGTGTCACCTGCTCCTCATTTGGGGATCTAAAAACTCAGTAGCAGGTTGTTACCAGCCCCGTGAAGGAAGGTGCTGAAAGCCTTATTACGATCCTCTGGACTTGAAGTGCCCCCTGCTGGCATCCGGGATTAGCGCAGCTTTGTTCTGGAGCTGCTTTCTTAAGGCATTGAGTTCAAAAACCTGTGAAAAAGCTTCTACCGTTTTGAAATGCTAGGGAGATTTGTCTGGGTGTGGTAGGATGAGAGGGTTAAGGCAAGAACCTGAATTTAAAATTGTCATCGGTACTGACTCAAAATGGAGCGTAAGCGCGAGACCATTTTTCTAGTATAATCACCCAGACCAGAGGTGAAAAGGAAATATACCGTAGAGTTGGTATTAAATGGAGTTATCCAGAGATACTTAAATATCAGTCTGTGTTACACAGGCTTATTTTAATTTGTGATAATGCTGCATGAAAATGACATGGCAACCTAAAATGTCAACAAAATAGCAGAAGTGAAGAAGCTGTGCACGACCTGTGCATTGGAATGTTTACGCAGTTGTGAAATGGGAATTTTGCTCTCAGGCTTAAATTATTTATGTGGCTGTTGAACTAGAGATTTCATGTAGACAAAACCATCTACATCAACAAATGCTCCGTTTCATGTGATCTGAACCTTTCCACAGAGTATGGTTTTATTTAAAACAGGGAAAAAAAAACCAAACTGCCTGCCAGAGTTAAAATTGAGGCTATAACAGGCATGTTAAAAAAAAAAATATATTATCATCTTCTGATTTTTCAGCTGGGGGCCTCAGCAGGAGCCATCTTGCTCAAGGGAACAGCAAAACACCTTGTCCTGATGTAAGAAAGGGCCTGAATTCCCCCGTGATTAGCTGATGTTCCCAAGTTGGGACCAGGTTCAAATCCACCTCTTTCTTGTAAGAATAGAAATGTTTTTTGTTGCCGCCCTGTTTAAGGTGGGCACAAGCAAACACACACTCTTCTCTCAGGTACGTAGCAGTTGATCCACATTAAAGCACTCAAAAAGAAGTGTAAAGCAGTCAAAGGAGCAGCAACAGTCACCCTGAATGACATTCAGGTCAGTGCCATGAGTGGGAAATCACAATCTGACACCAGCTTGTTCTCTCTGTTACCATGTGATGACCTGACATTTTTGTTGTTCAGCTTGAAAATCAATGTGAACCAAAGTACCCTTTGGATGAGATCCAGACTTGTGATGTGAAGATGTTTTTGTGAGACTGACACACCAAAATTCACATGTGCTTTTGATGAACTGTATTTGCTGAAGGGGCCTGTTTTGTCTGTGTTTATCTGTCTCTGGGCTTTTAAAGCCAGCAGACAGAACTGAGAAGTGATTTAGAGTAGTGTTGATGCTGCCTCACTTGCATTATGTACTTCAGAATGAGGAGTCTCTCTCGGTGACCCCTTTTTTCCACTGTGGCAGTTCGCAGTCCAGGCTGCTATGCCCTTAGCAAGGTGCCCTGTGTAGAACAAGTCATGAAGAAAGTCTAAAGATCTCCTAAGTGAGGGCCTTGTGGGTTGCTGTCACACTTAATATATTCACAGTACTGAATGTAGTGACGTGGAACAATCCAGGCACTTAAACTCATGAGGTGGAAAGGTTGGTGGAAAGGTTGGCTGTGCACTAAAAACATTCACCCTTATACTGACCTTGGCAACTTCTTGTAGGCGTAGCCTTTCTAACGAGTCTGAAAGGTTGATCCCACTTAATCTACTGTTAGCATATATACTATAGGGTTTAATAAAGAGCTTTAAAGTTTATCATGCTTGTTCTTTATTTTCATCTCATTAATAATAACTGGTTTTTGTAAAGCATTGTGTAAAGGAAAAATGCAGACCTAACTTAATGCATGTGAAATTATGGGTCCTGAGCTGAGCAACACCACGCAGGGGTAAGATCTTACTGTCTTGCCAGAGGGGTCCAGGAACCCATCAACTTGGTGCTGAGTAGTAATTATAAAACTGAACAGAACAGGGTGGTTACTAATAAAGAACATTGGGTAAATCTATCTTTCTTCATATCTTGAGTATTTTGCATGAGCCTTTTTACCTCCTTGCTTTTGATAACCAGAATGACTTTGTAGAACTGGAGGTGGTTCAGAGAATAAAAAGGAGCGGTCAGAAGTATAGCATGGCTTCATATGTGGGCATGGCTAATGGAGATGGGCAACTCGAATTGTGGGGGGCTATCCATAAAGTCATGCACAGCGCGGGGAGGGAGTGCTGGGATGAGTTGTTGGTTTCTCCTTCCAACATGAGAACTAGGGGACATCAAATTAAGCTAATAGGAGGCAGATCCAAAACAATTAAAAAAAAACCCCAACATGGCTTAAGGGAGTGTGGCTAGAAACTTGTGGAATATCAATCTGTTGAGGGTTGCAGTAAATACAGAAACCAGGTTTAGATCAGAAACACTCTTAACAGCAAGTAACTGGAAGCTGGAAGAATACAGAAGAGAAGGATAACATGTCTTCCCTGGGCATCTCCATTTGGTGACTGTCAGAGATAGGACACTGGGCACGTAGATATTCGACCTGACCGAGTTCTGAGCCCCTCCTGCTATACGAAAAAAGCAAGAGCATAAAGAGCATACAATTGTGCATAATACCAACTGAACCAGAGATGGGCACAGGAAATATTTTTCCATCAGCTTTGAATATCTCACTTGTAGAAACTATGGAAACTTTCAGCTTCCTTAGAACTGCACGTGATCCAGAGCACGGGAGAGAGGGTGGAGGCAGAAGAAGGATGGTGTCAGTGACAGATCTGACACTGTATAGCACCCATATCCCTGCTGTTGTGCTATACACTGCTCAGAGGGTGAGAATATAGGCAGGAAGAGGTATGTATCACTGGATGGGGGTTTTTTTGCACCAGACAAGGTTAATGTGAGGATTCGTGGAGCTCTTTCAAGACTACTAGTAGAAGCATTTTGTATGAGGAGCAAGTGTTAAACATGGGGAACGTTAAATGTTTGCTGTGTTCACAAAGGAGTATGAGTGAGTGAGGGCCTGCAAAGAGAAAGGGAACAGATACCAGGAAGGCCGGATGTCAAGAGTAAAACTGAATTAAAAATACTATAGAATTTGTTTGAGGTGGTGTAAGTATGATGGATAAATGATACTGGCTGTAACATATCAGTGTGTAGCATATTTTCTATGAAGTTTTATGAAACATTTTAAAGATATCCTGATTCTTTTTGGGAAACACTTCAATCTCAGCTACAAAACTCTATGTTTCATTATGTTTTCTGAATGCCTCTTCTCTGATGAGGTTATTTTAATTGTTGGCATTCATTTGCAGGAAAATGCCATCCCACGTTCTTGGGCTGTATGTTTCTTTGCTTTTTGCTAGAAAGCATCATTATACTTTGATATAACCTAAAACCAACAGGGTCACTGCTCAGCAGTGGCACAACAAAAGACTGTCAAATAAACTAACCCTGCTCCACATGCCGAGTTGTGCTCCATTAAAGCCGGTGACAAAAATCCCACTTGCTACAATGAAAAGGCTGGGCTGAGACCAAAAGGTATCTCCTTTCATTGCGAGTAAACTGGAATTAGGCACAGCTTGATTAGAAATGAGGGAAACTAGGAACCAGGCTGCAGTTTAGGATATAAAGCTATGACTTCGGATGAAAAGTAAGCAAACTAGACAAGCTGTAACTGCAAGTTGTGTTTCTTAATGGCTCATGGTGCATTTTTAATTATAAGGCTACATAATTGAAGGGAAATTATATTGGGGAAATGAGCCAAATTTAGACCTTCCCTTTTTGAGTGTTAGTTTTGAAGAGAAATTGAGTATATTGCTTCTGTTTGTATCAGCAAGATTGCTTATTGACAGTTTGTTTTTAAAATGTCAATTTAGCATTATCAAATAGCTTCTGCTGTGGGTGAAGATGGGAGGTTTTACATCTCTTATGGTGATGAGAGGTGAAAATTGTGTATTTTGAATTGACGTGAGTCTGGTTTATTTGGATGGGCATATAAAAAATTTTGTTCAAAGAATATGTAGCTTACTAAAAATATTAGTATTAATTGTACTAGTAGCCTTTATGTGTTATAATATGCATTGGTGTCTCAACCTCCTCCTTTCCACACAGCAGGGCTCCCTCCTTAGCTAGATTGCTCCAACATAATCCCAAACTTTCCCGTTTAGTTTGGGTTTAGTTTCATGTTCTGGACTTTCTTCCCAACCATTGCCATGCCTTTTTTCTAACTTCATTTTTCCATGTTGGTGAGAATCGTTGGATAGTTGTTGTATTCAGAGAGCTCTTCGTTGCCTCATGGGCATTGTGTGCATCGTTATACAATCATTGCCTTGAAATACTGTCTGAACTGTGGTATGAAGTCTAAAGATAGCTTGCATTTTGTTTTAAATGTCAAATCCAGGACATTTTAAAGAGGTATTCTGCTGCCATTTGAGTATGTATCATTTCTAATCATCCCAGGCTTCCTGACCTTCAGTAATTTAGAGTTTAGATGACTGGCCAGGCAGAGGGCTTTTTCCCTGGCAGCTGGAACTGTGCTAACACTTTCGTCCTCTTCTTTCAGTGGTGAAAGTGGTGCTGGTAAGACAGAAAGCACTAAGCTGATTCTCAAGTTCTTGTCTGCAATGAGCCAACATTCGCTGGAGCTGTCCTGCAGAGAGAAGACCTCCTGTGTGGAGCAAGCTATTCTTGAGAGCAGGTACTAGATCTTTCAATACACAGGTATTTTTCTAGAAGATATATTCCAGAAGCCTTGTCATTGAAATAAGAGCTTGCAATGTAATGAAAAATGTCAGTTTTGTTTAAGGCTTAATGCAGATAATCAGAGTGAGGGAAATGGGTGATGGGAGGGAGAAACCAATTGTTTGATTTGTGTAGCTTGTGGATAAGGTAGAACAAGATATAACAATGTGAGGATAAAGTGTGCACATGGTAAAAGCATGCTGAGGTAAGGAAGGATAAGGAGAACCGATAAGACAGATGAGTCAGATAAATTTGACACACTGTGCAAGTAAAAAAAAATTGTGTTCAAATGAAATAAAATGTAGTTCTAATCTATTTAAAAACAAAAGACAATTTGAGATGCTATTACTGTCATTATGCTTCAAGTCTCTTTTACCTGCTGTATCTTGTTGTAATTTTTTTTTTTAATTGCCTTAGGACAAGAGCT
>NW_010421590.1:63951-79666 GCF_000710305.1 Buceros rhinoceros silvestris | reverse complement strand
CCTACATCTGTCTAGCAATTTGCATGTGCTGAGATTTCTTGTTTCTATGAGTACTGCAACAAGAATTGTGTGCATCTTTTGAGCAGTTACAGATGAAGCTGCAGAGTAGTTTAGTATAATTACTCTTCTCGTTACCTGAGTACTTGCATCTTTTGATAGAAAATTGAGATGCCCATTGTTAGTAAGTGAGAAGAATACTGAAGATGTAGGCTGTGGCTGAGGAGGGTGTCAGAAGTGAGCTTTTTACAGTGCTGTTTCTTTCACCAGTTCCATGTGAAACAGTTGACATGCTGGTCACACGTTAACGCTCTTGTCATTCTGTGTTTTCACAGCCCAATTATGGAAGCTTTTGGCAATGCTAAGACTGTTTACAACAACAACTCAAGTCGCTTTGGGAAGTTTATTCAGCTGAACATCTGTCAAAGAGGAAACATTCAGGGAGGAAGAATTATAGATTGTATCCTCATTTGGTCATTTTAGCCTTGTTTCTGGACCGCTCCCATGTACCTCCTCTGTGAAGGGCTGAGAGAGAAGTGACTCGCCCTTGTCTGTCCTTTCACACCATCCTGAAACATACACACTTAAATTGAGCTGATGTAGGTGGGAAAAGGAGGCAGCAACACCAAGTTCTGCATGTTTGTGCACATGCACACATGCATTTGTGGTGTGGTGGGGTTTATATGCCTCCTGGATGACAAGGATTTTGTATTGCTACTGCTGGTGTGGCTTGTGCGTGTACCTATATAGTGAGCTAAAAGAGCTTGAGTTCTTGGGGAAAACTTCAGTTATCAGCTATTTCCCTTATTTACACTATCTGAAGAGAAGATTCTGACTTTTCTGGAAAAAGTACTTGAAAGAGCAGAGTTGCTGAATTTCTGCAGTGTGAGCCTGGGTGCGTCAAATGCTTGGATTTGTCCTGCATTTGGCAAAATTGGACTATGAGCCAGGTCCAACAGAGCACCAGAGGGTATGGGAAATATACTGAGGGATTCTCCCTAGTCCTTTGAACGTAAGCTGGTTTTGCAGTGGGACAAACTTCATCTTTAAAGCTGTTTCCAAGCTTTAGGGAAAAGAAAATCTAAGGGAAAGCAGATGATTATTAAAATCCAGAACATGACAAGTCCAGTTCGGATGGGATGGAAGAGGAGGTGGTGTGGCAACACATTGGTATTAGAAGTGCTGCAATATTATCACTGCTGCTACTTTGTCTTGTTGTGGCAGTAGGCATGTTGTAAGAAAAGACCATTGATGCTCTTCCTATTGCCTCAGATGAAAGAAGGAAGATTATAAATAGCTTGTGCATCAATTGCTTTTTACTTTATTCCTTGACTGAAGTTTTTCTTCCTGGCTATAGATTTATTGGAAAAAGTAAGTGAATGTTTGCTGTTGCTCAGTTAATTTTGTTTAACATTTTCTTTGAAATTGTGGATAACAAAATTCTCCTTAAAAATGATTGCTTAAATGGAAACTATTCTTTACTTTGACAGAATCGTGTAGTAAGACAAAACCCGGGGGAAAGAAATTATCATATATTCTATGCTCTGCTGGCAGGGATAGAAGAGAGAGAGAAAGGTGAGTGGTAAAGTGCAAGTCACACAACTGTAGTGCTTACTGCTAGCAGTCAGCCATGGTGACAGCAGTGAAGAATTTAACTGCAGAAACCCACTAACCCAAGCAGAGAAATAGGTTATTTATTCAGCTGGGATTCAGTGAGTGTGAATTTGAGCTCAACTTGCTAAAGCAACCTGCTTAGTTGAAGAATGTTCCCGAGTGTCGGTAATTTGTCTCCCAGATTCTGCTGCTGCCCTGGGAAAATTACTTGAGGACAAACATGCCTCATTCTGTTCAAACTGAATATTTTTGCTGGTACTAGATAACTTCACAGCAACAAAGAGAAATAATTCTGGTTGCTCTAATCCTCTCTCATAAAGAATAAATCCACTGAACAAAAGAAATGACATCTGTATATGTGTAAAATTGCCTAAAGCTGTCTTGGCGTCTCCCTTTGGGCCTGCTGTATCTTTGCATGCTGGAAAGTAGAGTTAACTGCATTGCACAACTAAATAAAGCAAAAAACCAGCAAAACCCATCTCTGATTTTAATATAAAAATCTGCTTTGTGCATCAACATAATTTCTGAGCAAATGAATTGTCAACTGTTTAGCTTTCACTTAGTAATTTTGTGGAGTGCTTTTGTTTTGGTTTTTTCTTTTTTTCACTCTCATACTCTTTTCTCTCCTCATTAGATGCTTTTTACTTATCTGTACCGGAGAACTACCACTACCTGAATCAGTCTGGATGTATAGTGGATAAGACAATCAGTGACAAAGATTCTTTCAAGGAAGTCATTGTGAGTTGTTTCTCTAGTTCTTTGTGCTTTAAAAATGCTGGAGGTTCGGGTGCCTGAAGCCCATTGACAGAGCAGGGGACAAAGCCTTCTTGTGCTTATTTGCACAAGCAGCTCTCTCCTCGAGGCACTAATCTTACAGGGGCTTATATTTTCTACTACTTTATTGTCATTTTGAGCATGCCCTACCTTCCCCCCTATATTTGATTTTTACTCTATCATTTCAAGGTGTGCTGTAATTTAGTGAAATTATTACATTTTGTAATGAAAACAGGATCAGTTGGGAAGGCAGTAAAGCATTTACATGCCTTTGTCTTTCCCTGCACTCTTTTATATGTCTGCTTCCACTGTTTTTCCACCCTAAAGGTTTGCCTAGATCCTATGGCATCTACTGGGTCGAGTCCAGAGTGCAGCACATAGGGAGCAGAAGCACTTGGGCTTTTGGGACTCTAAGTTACAGCTGGGAAATCCAGTTGTAGAGAGTAACTTGCACGACAGAATTGAAGAAAATGTAAACACAAATTAAAAAACAGGTTCTGATGGAGTCTGTCTCTGAACAGCTTCATGTCTTACACCCACACCAATCAGCAGCAATTTGTCTATACTGACTGTTATGATAATTGCTAATTGTTTACTATGCCACCAAGGTGGTATGTGTTAGATTTTAAAAATATTTGGTTTTATGCCTTTCGCCAAACTATTTTCACTTAGGTATCTTAATGTCTGCCAAACTGACAATGGTGACATGGTGGATGCAGCAGTTGTTTTTACTGTAAAAATCCCTCACCTAGTATGGTGGAAGGAGGTGTTGGAAAAGTTGGTAACTTACCTATCTTATAATCACGCACTTAAGTTGATCATCATGACATTTAATTTGTGCTGATCACCCCAGGGTAGGCATAGCCTGAGCAGGTGATGCTTGCGAGCTGCCAGCAGTGCAGGCAGGCTTGGAGCGGCGGCTGAGGCTGCCAGGCTGCGTTCCCAGAGCAGGAGGAGGGCAGAAACCCTACAGTTCACCCTCACCTCTCATTTCCTGTAGAGTGATGTCCTTTTCCCACTGTTGTGGTTTAAGTCCCAGAAATGTTACTTAAGTGAAACTTTTTTGTAGGAGATGGGGAGGAACATCACAGTGAGCATGGAGACGAACTCCTAGTGCTGCCGCCTTTCTTAGAGCTATGTTGTGAATGGTCTTCTATACAAAATAAACCTCAAACCATTATCTCTTCTCTGCTTTTAATTGTGGGATGAGGCTGAGGCTTTTCCATTTGTAATCGTTGATTTATGAAAGATAAAATGTGTCACGTGTCATCTGGCAGATGCCTGCAGTTACCATAACATGATAACTGTAAAGGTATAAAACTGTGATCTGGTCTGAGACAGGCTCATATTAGACCCAAATTTGGGAAATTCTGGTAATTTCAAGAGGAAGATTATAAATAGCTTGTGCATTAATTGCTTTTTACTTTATTCCATGACCGTTCTCCTCATTTTCATAGTTGAGGCTTGATCATTGCCATACTGATATTCATAAATTCAACACATTTTATGTAGGTCCTTTGTCTTGCTCAGTTTTGCTGTAAGATGTCAGACCACGCTGGTGAGATGCGTGTTTGGGCTTCATGGCTTGTGAGAATATGCTGCAGAAGGCTGCCTCTGAATTCTCTGTGGCTGAGACAACAAATGAGCACATCTTACATGTTACTGTTTCCTCCCCTGTGCCTCGTTACCTACAAGGCTAATTGGCGACATTTGCTACAAACACAGAGGATGTTATCAGTTACTAATGCAAATTACTGAAATTGCATCTAATGCATGAGTCAGTCAGGCATTCCAATATTTATACATTTTAATGAAGAATTTGAAAGCAAATTACAGCATCCAAAGGAGATTTCTTAAAACCAGAGTGATACTTACATGTTCGAAGATGTCCCTGTCATGTCTTACAGTATATTCCATTTGGGATGAAGCCAAAGGAATCAACTCGTGCCAGCCCTCTGTCAGTCCTGACTTGCTTTTCTAAGGCCTGACAACGTAGTTGGTGGGTTTGTCCTTGTCCCTGTTTTTGAGTCAGTGTGCATGCTGGTGAAGAAGCTCTCATGTCATTCCAGACTGCAATGGAAGTGATGCAGTTCAGCAAGGAGGAGGTGCGAGAAGTTTTGAGGCTGTTGGCTGGCATTTTGCATCTCGGAAATGTTGAGTTCATCACTGCTGGTGGGGCCCAGGTGTCCTTTAAAACAGGTGAGAGGGCTGTGCCTGGGGTCGTGAAAGCTCTGTTTGTTGCTGGTGTACCTGACCATAGCAAGGATGGGCAGTGAAAGGGTTTTACTGGGTTTTAGCACCTCTAAGTGTTGATTAGAATGTTAGTTTTGGGGTTTTTAACAAATAAGGGATGCTAGGCCTCAGTTAGGGAAGACCTTGGGCACGTATTTATTACTGTAATAGCAGTGAAATTCCATTTTAATCTAATTCCTTCTTTGGAATATTCTCAAGTTGGTAAAACATAAGTGCTCAAGTACATGCCTTGACTGAGTTCTCCACTGAAGGTATCTTTTGTTAGAGCTTTCAAGACTTCAGTTAAAGGTCTGACAGTATGTGCTGGTATGTCTAAAGATGGGCTGGCAAACATTTTAAATGTTTTTTCAAATATGGCAATAAAGAATAGCATTATGTACTCCTTTATATACCACCTTATAGCAAAATTGCAAATTAAAGTATGCATGTAAGGAAAAAAAATATTTTTTTTCTAACGACATCATCCCAAGGGAAGCTGAAATACATTCACATGGACAAAGAGTGAATTACTGTTTGTATCTGAAAAAATATGTTAGTGTAAGCAGTAGATTGTTTGAATCCTGGAAATGTAACATTAAGAGGAAAACAAATATTTGTGACTGACTTGTGATGCATTTCTACTGCTAAATCCCTTCAGTTGTGCATATTTGTGATACTGTGCCTTCTTATGAGCAGCAAAAACACATTCTGGAGTTCCTAATTGTGTTTTTTATTTCTAATCCCCATTATTTTAGAAGCATATTAAATGGTGGTGACAGTAATAATAGCGATGCAACAAATTAATTGCATAACCTTACAGATATAAGGATGTATTTGTCTCTTTCTTTTGCAGCTCTGGGTAGATCTGCTGAACTACTGGGGTTGGACTCCACACAGCTAACTGAAGCATTGACACAGAGATCAATGATACTCAGGGGAGAAGAAATCCTAACACCTCTTAGTATACAACAGGTGAAGATGTCTCAGTTTTGACATGGTTTTAGAGGGGCACTTATATATGACTCGGTCTTCAAGTCCAAGGAAACTCAGGAACAGAAGCTTAGCTCATGCATCAGAGTTGCTATCAGAAAAATTACGTAGGTTTTTCTGATAAGAATATAATTGCAATTTTAGAAATCTCTAATCTCTGTAGATCCCATCCTATCATTCCAGCCAGGGCTTGTAGCTTGGCTCTTGTTATTCTTATTAAGCCTGATTGCTTACCTTTTTTTTTTTTTCCAAATTCTGATTATGTAGGCTAATATTTTCCATTATGGACATTTATGTCACGTGGGTGTTTTGAAAACTTTCAACAGAAATGATATTATTGTTTACAGGAAGGGGAGGAGAAATAGGTATACATAACGTTACACTTACCTCTAGATAAGGTGTTATCTGCTACACTTCTCTTTTCTTCATCCAGACCTTAACTTTATAATTTCCTCATTTTTGAATGCTTTAGCCTGGAAATGTAATTTTAAAGCTGTATGAGTGTACAGCTGTTACACAGCTGTAACTGTTCATACAATGGCTACATAGGAATACAAACCTGCTTGCATTATACATAGCTTCACGCTGTGCAAAGGGTGCTGACCAGCAAGCCTGGTAAGTTCTCGGTTACAGGGATGATTGACACGTTGTGTATTCCTTCTTTAATGCAGGCAATAGATAGCAGAGATTCTATGGCTATGGCACTTTATTCTCAGTGTTTTGCTTGGGTCATTAAGAAAATCAACAGCAGAATCAGGAGCAAGGAAGACTTTAAGTCCATTGGAATTTTGGACATATTTGGATTTGAAAACTTTGAGGTAGGTTTCAAAAGCTTGTTCTCATGGATTGTCTGATACTTATGCTTCATCTTTATTAGAACTTCATGTTACAACTTAAACCAGTTCACTCTTTGCTAGATATAATACTTCTGGTGTATGCATTTTTGAAAATTTCTTGTCTCTTTAGGTAAATCGTTTTGAGCAGTTCAATATTAACTACGCAAATGAAAAGCTTCAGGAGTATTTCAACAAGCACATCTTTTCCTTGGAGCAACTGGAATACAGCAGGTAAAGAGATACAGATGAAATTTGAAAGGATTTTTAAAGTATCAGTATTCACTTGAAATCTGCATTCCCAGCTACCTTAGCTTCCTTAGAAAATCTCTGTCGAGGTTTGAATTTTTTAAAAGTGAGCTGATTTGCTGTAATTTGCAAAATAAATACATCAGCTCCTCCTATTTCTATATTTAAAATAATTTTGTCGTAGTTGTCAATAAAAAGGTCCTTATTTTCCTTAGGGAAGGACTAATTTGGGAGGATATTGACTGGACAGACAATGGAGAGTGCTTGGATCTTATTGAAAAGGTAATAAAGAATTTGATACCAATACCTATTTCTAGGTTTTTTTTCTGAAATAATGTATCTTTAATTGCTAACACAAATAACAAGTAAGGAGAATGGTGGATTCTGCATGTTTAAATAGTGAACTTTTAATTGGATCATTTTTATGCATGGATATATTGTAGATTATATTGTAAGCTCAATGTATGTATCTTTCCTTGTAGTAACTTTTAAGAGTGTATGATTATATACAAAGTAATATTTGGAGATGATTATGAAGAATAGAAAGAGGGGACAGAAAGAGTGACAGTGTCCTGCCCCCTTAATAGCTTTTCGTGGGATGTGGGTAATCTTCAACTGTTGCCTTCCAGTTTTGGCTTTATCCATAATTTTGTTTGTGTTCTGATTTGTACTAAAGGAACAGGCAAAAGAGCCTGAAATTTCTGCAGGGTTGTTGATAGGAACCTTTAGCGGTGAGGGCCAGATAAAGTCTTGAGTTCTCTGTGTAGAAATTGTAACTCCAGCTGGATGACAAAGCCGAAGTTATATATCCTGTGCTAGCTTTTGCCAGCAGTACAAGCGGGCTGCGTGAGTTTACCTTCGTAGTGGGATGTGTGGCTGCACGTGTTTAGGATGACCACAGAAACCGATGGCAGTGGGCAGGGAATCCAGCTGCCAGGGCGTAACTGCAGTCAGAGCAGCGTCGGGAGCTGCTCTGGGCTGATGGGAAGTGGCTTATTAAAATGTGCACCTGGAGAACTGTGTTTTTCTGAGAGGCTGTATCAGCCTGAAGCTTACTGGATGCATTAATTAACTGCAGGGCAGCTTGCTTTGTTTACAGCCTCTTCTAGTGTGACAAGTAGGGAACATCAAAGAAAATTACACAGAGGCACATGCAAAGCAAAGGGAGGTTGTTTCATGCAGTGTGTCTTTTGCTGTGCCCGTGAGCACTGTGGGTGCTAAAAGTTTGCACGGTTCAACAACTAAGTAGATAAATTTATGGAAGAAAAATTTTTGAAAGACTGTTTACATGAACTCCTCAGATTTAAGGAACTCCTGATCATTGGAGATCTTGGAGGCTGAGGTTATATTCTGGAGCAATGTCATTCTATGCACTTAAAAACTGACTATGTCAAATTGGATTGCAGTCCTGTATGAGTGTGAGATTTTAGTCATGTACGGGTAGTTTTGTGCCTCGCCGCACACAACTTTAAGGACTTAGTGTTGGGGATGTCTGTCCATCTGTGCACTAATTCATTTTCTGCTGCCTCTTGCTGTTGTAGAAACTGGGTCTGCTGGCGCTCATCAATGAAGAGAGCCATTTTCCACAAGCTACTGACTCCACCTTGCTGGAGAAGTTGAACACCCAGCACGCTGTATGTGATAGTTTGCTCATGTTTTCTGTGCAAATTATGGAGCGTCTATTTGCTTCTGTAGAAATTAATGGTTCAAATATATAGATGGATAGTTATAGAGAGGCTGTTTTGGATGTGATCCTACTTCCTTGGCAATCAGTATCATTTGCTGTCAAGACTGAGTCAGTTACCTGGAAGAATCTATCTTTGATAAAGGTTTCCATGTTGGTGAATAAGCCAAATTCTGCTCTTAGAGCTCCAACAACCTGCAGTAGCTCAGATTGCTTAGACCTTCAGTTTCCCTTGATTTAATGAAGAATTCACCTTGATGTCATTTACCATAAAGGTTGCTGTTTCCTCTGTCCAGATTGATGTTACCTTTATTTGTCATCCTAGAATTATTTTCAAAAATTTCTGGGGTACAAGCATATCCACCAGTCTTCGTAACTGCCCAGTTAAGACAGAGCCTTCTTTTTCAAAGTGCCATTACTAGATGGTTCTGCCAGATGGTTTCAGGTTTAGTATAATGCCTTTTTAGGTACTATAAATCTGTTATTACTTCATTTGAAGCAGCCCAGACTAACAAATCCTATTATTGTTATGAACTGGTTGTTTGCTTTTGGAGCACTAATCTTCCAGGGAGTTCACTGGAAGACAGTGGTTTGTTTAGATCTGGGTTGAGAGAATAATGTGACCCTTCGTATCATTCCACTCCCTGACACCTCCACCCAAATATTTTTCTCTTTTCTTTCCACTTAGAACAATCCTTTTTATGTCAAACCAAGAGTTGCCGTTCACAACTTTGGAGTGAAGCACTATGCTGGCGAGGTAAATTTCTTTTATTTGTTGAAATTATTCTGAACGGAGTTTTCATTAGCTTAATTATACCCTGAGGCTGCTCAAAATTAACTAAAGCACTCTGTTCCTCAGCACTTTGTTCAGTACTGCTCATGTGAAAGACTACTTGGTTTGTTGTTAGAATTCACTGTTTCCTGCTAGGTCCAGTATGATGTCAGGGGGATCTTGGAGAAGAACAGAGATACTTTCAGAGACGATCTCCTAAACTTGTTACGTGAAAGCAGGTACGTTTCTGTGATTTTTGTTGAGGATATGAGGTTAAGTGGTGTCATATCACCTAATTCTGCCAGGGTTGGAATGTTAGATGTAGATGTTGCGTAGCACCAGACCTTGACAGAGTTGAAATGAACATAGAAGCAATATCAGAGGTGCCTGTAAGCAGATCTGGCTGTAATGGGTTCTTACGAAGCTGGGTTTTCCTGCGTTGTACAGTACCTTGTCCCAGGTCAGTCCAGGGGACTGCTAGAGAGCTCCATTGCTACTCAGTGGTAAGAATGCTGGTGATGCTTTTAACTGTTTTAGGATTCCTCATAGACAGTATGCAGGCATGGTTTTTTACTTCACATACAGTCTGATTTGCTGGTATTTATTGCACTCCCTAATTTGACTGACAGCTTAGTGTCAGGGACCTACCACAGTGCAAATTGCCTCGTAGCAATTCCCTCACAGGGAGGATTTCTGTAAAGATTTATGTTACTGAAAGACTGAGCTTGGATGTCTTTAGTACCTGCCATTCTGCTGTGTAAGGTCTCAGGAGTCTCACAGTGGTACCCCTGTGCACTGGACAGTTACCACATCCTTTTATGTAGTTGAGACTCCAGGACACTCAGACGGGTGACAAAAGAGGAGGGAGCTGAGCCTGGGTGTTGCTGTCTCAGCTGCTGCCCTCACCCATCCTGTCCAGTCATCTTGCCTTGCTGTGCGAGTTGCTTGTTTGTAAATCCCTTAATCCCTTCTGTGCAGCAGAAACTGTTAATAAACATTTCCCACTCTGTGGTGTTTTTTCTGGTTTCATGACCTATATGACATAACATCTGTCAATTGAAGTATGTAGGTAAAAGTAGTAAACGAATTAAAGCTGCTGGGCCTGGTTTTGCTCTTACACCAATGCCTGTCTTGGAGCTTAAGTTAAAAGGCCTGTACTTCTGTAGGCGTGGTGAGAGGAGAGTACCAAGCTGACAGGGCAGAAAACAGCATACACAGCTGGTATCTGAGAGTGAGGGTCATGCAGTTGTTTTGTGTAACAAGCTGTAAGTCTTGGGTTTTAGTCTTTCTTCAGGTGTAGTTCCCATTACAGTCAGCTGGAGTTTGGGTTGAGTGGAATAAAATGCATTACGGACTCCAGGACTTCACACTTGATTTCCCTAATGATATGTTGTGAGTGGAGAAGTGTTTTGTTTTGGTGGTTTTTTCTGTCATGCATGAATTCTCCAAAGTAAAGTCTTATAAAAGATTATGGAGAAAATCAACAACCATTTTTTGGATGAAGGAGCTGCCTTCTAAGGCGCAGTGCTTTCTTTGCATTCTGTGGTGGTAAACCTCACAGTCTGATAAGATACACTTTTAGAGATAATATTTTTCTTTCCCATTTCAGTCTTGATTTCATCTATGATCTATTTGAACATGTTTCAAGTCGCAACAGTCAAGACACTCTTAAATGTGGAAGCAAGCATCGAAAACCCACTGTCAGTCTCCAGTTCAAGGTTGGTTAATGTGTCATTTCTGCTCTGTAGCTAATCGGTGATAGAAAAGCCCTGTTTGGTAAAGAACAGTTGCCAGTTAAAACAGGCAGGATTTCAGCATCAAAACATTTCTGTCTCTTCTATGAAACTGCACTTGCTAATCAACTGATTGGCCATACCAGCTAGCTTCAAGCAGATACTAACCTTCGCATTGCACCGTCTGCACAAAACTCCTGCTGCTTATTTGTCCTGTATTTAAAGCTCATATGAAGTTGGTCTTTCTCGTCCTTCTTCTAATCTAAAACTAACCACAAAACTGCAAAAAGCCTGACAGCAGTGTTCGTATGGTAAGTACTGAATAAATACCTCATTAAGGTGTTGCCTTGCTTTTTAACTTGAAATTTCGAAAGCATTTTTATTAAATGCCTTTTTATGGGGCTTTCTAGCCGTCCCATCAAAAATGGCACCAAATGGAAATCTAGCATAAAGTTTATCTGCAAGTTATTTAAAAGAGAAAGATTAGCACAAACCTTTTTCTAAATTGCGTGAGTACAAGTCTGGATTAGTTGTCTTTCATTTTGTTTGAATTAATATACATTTGCACTGTTCATTCACTTTTTTTTTTAAAAAAGGGAGCAGAGTCAGACCCCTTGAGGGCAGATTTTATCCTAATAGACTATGGCTAAGTGTTGGACAGAACAGCAAGGAGCATATGCTGGGGCACAGACAGCATCTTTTATTAAAAAGCACTGATGTTATATTCCCTGCTTCAGCTTGCTTTGTGCTCCCATCACTAATCTGAGACCGTACCTATTTCTTGTGGTGAGGTGGAATTTTTTGCTAGCTCTCTGGGATAGCAGAAGCTACTGTTTCCACTTAGTCATTTGTGCCTGTGCAAAGTAGACCTTTAACATATTACTGCATAAAAATTGACCATATTTTTGCACTCACTTTGCAGCTACAATGTGATTTAGAGTTCCTTCTCCATCAGGGCCTCTGGTCAATATAAAGCATGATAAAACATGAAATCCAAGCATAGCCGCCTCTTACCTAAAGCTGCAGTAACTGACCATTAACCAGTTGGGCCGCTTTACAAGGGGTTGACCTTCACGTCATGTCATCCCAAAGAATTAGCTTGAGTGTTTTTTCTGTGTTTTAAAACCTTCCAGGGATTAGTCCATCTCATTTCAGCTGAAGATAAGAACTTTGCCTTCACAATTTTATTCTCATGGTAGGTTGGTTAACTCTACTTTTCATCTGACATCCTGCCTAATGGGGACCTGGGGGTGCACGCAGAGTAGCTGATCTGTTTCAGCCTATTGCTTAAGGCAGGGCAGACTTCAGATTAGCTCATAACCTGACAGTGTTAGAGGCATGCAACACCCTGCAGAATCCAGCTGTCTGTACCACAGATGAATGTAAAAATATGTTAAGTCATTTTTGTTTAGACTGATCGACCTTTCCAGTCTCGGTAAGTAGTAGCGTGTGTTGAGTCAACTGGCTTAGTTGTCCATAGATGTAATGTTCACACAGGTTCAACAGAGATGAAACCTTTACTTTTTGAAGCTGTAAATATATGTTTTTACACAAAAAATTTTTGTCTTTGTATCTTCTGGCTCTTTAGTATTTGCTGCTCCCGACTCCTGGTCCATAGCCTGACAAAGGCAAACGAGCCATCATTTATGTTCCCAGTCACTTCACCATTTGCTCCTTTTTCTCCGTACTAGCTCCTGTGTACAGCCGCTACTCTGCCTGTTGCCTCTCTCACTCTGTGTTTAATCATCAAGAACACCCTTGGTTTGCAGATTAAAGCAAGAATTTGTTGTAACAGACTGCCATTGGCAGTTTCACTCAAACATATGGAGGACACACAGTGTTGCTCCTTTAAAAAGTGTGTTTTCTGTCTCCTTGGCAGTGTGCTCTGTATTCTCTCTGCTGCCTGGCACACAATGCCACCTCTGAAGGGTGAAACGTTAGCACTGCTGGCTTTCTGGGCTCTGCAGAGCCTGGGCTCCCCTGCGGTACAGTCATTTGTATCTCTGCAAAGTAAATGCAAGACTTTGTTTAAAATGGTTTATCGTATTTAATGATATGGAATGACGCAAGTTGGAATAAGATATGGAATGACAGCTCAGGCAAGAAAGGGGTGAAGCTGTAATTAAAATAATAATCATAAAAAGACTGAGAGATTTTAATGATTTTTATCTTCATGCTGAGGTTCAGACAACTGATGGTCTAATGTGTATCAGTTCATTCAGTTCTAAACGTAGGAAAAAACCACGTGTTTTCCTCTATGTTTTATTTAGCTGAACCTTATAATCTCTCTTTTTATTATTAAATGCAGTTAGCTCTCACATGAAATAACTGTGAAACCTGTCGTCTTAATGCTGTTAGCATTGCCTTTCAGTAAGATGTGTTTTCTTTACCACTCTATCCTTTACTCAGTTTTTGTTAATTTCAGGAAGGGGGTGTTTTGAAATCCAGTGTTGATAATGTCTACTGTATTCTAAAGTAACTCTTTTTTCAGAGTTTTTTATTATTTTTTCTATCCTCTTGTTGACTTACATTTATTATCAGAGTGTTCTTTTAGCAAGAAGGGTTGAGACCACACAGGAGAGAGGAACTCCCTGTGCACAAAATGCTGCTGATGGCAGAGAAAACAGAAAGTGAGTAGGGGTGGGTGGTTGAAATGAAAAGAGGAAATCGGATTTTGTGGGTATTGCAGTTGTACCTTAAACCCCTTATTCTTCCTTTTGACCTGTTCAACTTGAGCAGTTTGGGAATGTGGATCCTAAGTCTTCAGCAGTCATTCAAAAGATCCCTGAAACAGCAACTTCCCAATTTGGTGCTTCTCTGTGAACAGATTTCTTCATATCAATCTGTATAACTTGTTCACCGTAAAACAGTGATGATAGTTTTGATCAGAAGGGCCAGAGGAAGAAACGAGCATGCATGTACTGATCGATTCTGTATGTTCACAGGCAAGACTTACATGGGACAGTAATTTCTGGTCTGTACCGCTAGGTGTTGCAGTTAGATACTGTCTGCAGCGCTCAGCTGCAAGAGCTTTTGCCAGGGTATGTTGCCTCTACAAAAAGTCGGCTTGTGAACTGATGTCTTCTTTCTACCTGTGTTTTAGGAATCGCTTCATTCTTTAATGGCGACATTGAGTTCTTCAAATCCTTTCTTCGTTCGGTGCATCAAACCCAACGTGCAGAAGGTAAGATTTAAAATCACATCCGTCTTTTCTACGTGTCTCAGGCCTAATCTTTCATTGCCTGTCTGGTTATTTACCGTTGTGTCGAGCAGAGGGTAGCGTTCTTCACTGACTGGGTAGCGTTCTTCACTGACTTTGCAAAAGGCTTTTCAAAATGAACACTCTGGAAAAGCCTTTTTGGTTTTTTGGGGGGGTTTTTTTTTTGCTCTGGGCCGTGCCTTTGGGCACCTTTTTAATGGTCATTAAGCTCTGATAAGTGACTGGCTCTAAGGATGGATATAGAAGGAAGGTAGAAGGCTGCACTGTATGTTTGACAACTCTGTGAGACCCTTTTCAGGAAGAAAATGCCAATATTGCAAAGCCTTTTTTTTAAATCACTAGAGGCAGTGAGTGGTGGTGCATATAGCAAAACTGGTGTGAATGACTGACTCGGTCTTGTCTTTCAATTTATGTATACTTCTGGGTGTCTTCATGCTGGCTGTTTTCTTCGGTTACAGAATTATGTTTTTAAAACATCTGGAAACTAAGGCTTAACTCTACCAGTTTGTCTTTTGAGTCACAGATAATGTCAAGACTTAGATATGTAAGAGGTCTCCTTAGAAATGAAGTGGTAATGGTATAGTAAACACTGAAGTTAATGTTGTTCGCATGGCCCTGATATTCTGGGGTTTTGCATATCTGTTTTTGGCTTTGTAGACTGTTATTCAGGTGTGGTGTGCTTATGTAAAAAATGCAACAGGCGGAGGTGCTAACAAATCTGGTTATGGTTTTCACAGGGCAATTTAACAGATGATTTTGTTATACATGTTTTACGTGTTACATTTTTTCAGGATGTCTAGTTAATCAGGACACTAGCACATCAATCCCGTCAGATTTTTGTGTTATCTGGACGGCACATCCTTGACTTTGTTTTCATTTGCTGTTAACTCTGATTTTGCACTGTTAGTTGTGGTGTGTCACATTAACACACAGATTGTGGGCGCCTTAGTGAGAGGGAGCATCCTGGAAGCGAGTAAGACCTGCTTTCTGCATCTTGAAGTACTTGGTGCTTTGAGGTGTGTGGCCACCCAGTAGCCAAACCCACATGGGTGACAGTGCCTTGGCCAGCAGCTGGGGGACCCTGTGAGCCTACGTGTGTAGCAAAGCCCCATTTACGCTTATTTTTGTATCTGAGTAAGGCTTATCTCCGCAGTACCAAAATCACAAGGCTTTGCCATGGTTGATGCACTACCTGGCACTTGTTGCGTTTCCATAGCAAGGAAAACTCCCATGTTTCTTGTTGCTCTGCCAGTCTTTTCTCACTAGAATGCTTCATCCCTGACAAATTTAGCATATGCTACCGTATCTGCACGTAATCTTTTACTATCATTAAAACAAAGTTCTCACAGAATTAGCAGCAGTGCAAGCAGAAGGAGCTTAAGACAGCCTCAGTCTCAGGAAACCACATCTAAATGCAGGAGCGCATGCAGGACCAGATTGGGAAATTCCTGTAGACAATTCCTTTCAAACTACATGTAAAATGTCACTGAAATCTTACACAAAAATGTTTGTCCTTGTTTTCCATTTGCATTAATTTGATTGCAAATTTGTCTTTATTCAGTGGCTTTACCAAATGAGAAATCGTATTTGAAGATCAGGAGTAGACTAAAGTGTCAC
>NW_010421590.1:62349-63801 GCF_000710305.1 Buceros rhinoceros silvestris | reverse complement strand
TCAGCAGGAGACTTGGTGGAAAATGAGAATGAAGACCATACATGTAATACTTGTTGAAGGCATTCTTCCCTCGGGGAAGTGTTCCCAAAACGCATTTTTGGAATTCACTGTTCTATCTGTGGTGCACTGCTCTGTGTTCCCCGCCATGTCTCATAGACACAGTGATTTTTAGTGCCAGTCTTCTCGTTGGTGCTGCTCCTTCTGCAGTGGTGCAGGTACAGAAGCAGGCACATCAGTGGCATTTGGCTCCTCTGTAGCTCAGCTGCATTCTGTGGATGCACATCATGTTAAACGTTTCATAGTTTATCCTGTCATATAGCTTGTTGATTCTTTTCAGTTAGACAAAGTAAAATAAGGTGAGTCACTTTTTGGATGGCTCTGAACCAGCTCAGCTCAGAGACACGTTAGCTGTGCGTGGACATGCATTACTCACTGTATGGGGTTGGTTTAGAAAAATAACTGCTTGAAACGTTCAGACAAGCTGCTGAAACAGATAAACTGGGATTGAAAGAAAGTAAAAATCTTCACTGAGCAATTTCCTCTGTTTTCCATCCATGGTTTTTATTCTGCAGTGATGGTGATACGGAATGATAACATGCCACTCTTCAAAGAACAGTACCTAAAGAGTGCTTGCCACGTAACAAATCCTGTGAAACAAAGGAGTGTTTTGATTGGGTTTTTTTTTTTTGAAATACGCAACATTAAAGGAGAGCTGGACCAGAGAGACTCAGCAAGAAGAGATCTGAAGTTGTGTTATCAGGAGCGAAGCCTCTCAAGCTATTCCGTTGCTCTCTGGGTTGGGTGCAAATAGGTGACGCACCTTTTGGCGAGCATCCTCTGTAACTCTGGAGGGGAGGAGCTGATCGTGTTTAAGAGCTGTTTTACTCTCAAAGTACGTTTGAATTCTGTAGGTGAAAGAGGTTGAGCAAATGGAAGACTTTGAAAAGCAGAAGGTGCAGCAGGCAGTACTTCCTCTGCTCTTCTAGACAGTAAAGCATATTCATGTTGGATAAGAGATGTGATAATTTACAGTAATTATTTGATTTTTTTTTTAATTGATGAAAAGTCTAATTTTTAAATATGTTACAATGGGTACCAAAACCAATTCAGCATATACAGTAAACCACTGAACATTTACATATCAAAGCACGATCTACACTCATTAGTGCAATTTCCTAAAGGGAGCACACGGAGTACATGACCTTTTGTCACAAGACATTTCAGTGAGCAGGCCTCAGACAGAACAGAGAACCCATTAATCTTTGTGAGACCCCCGAACAATCAGCCTGTCTGTTTTCACAGTTTCCAGCCTGTTCTGATCTAGCCATAACGTGGAAACTTTGCCACTTGGTATGCTTAATGAGTATTCTCTGCTAATGAAGAGTCTTTTCTCTTCAGCTCTCCTTATCTTCTGTACAGCTTGCAGAACTACATATCGTTTCATCCTGCTGA
>NW_010421590.1:40868-62151 GCF_000710305.1 Buceros rhinoceros silvestris | reverse complement strand
AACTTTGACATATCTTTCTCTGTTTCTTGGTCTCATGTTTCTTTTCCTGCCTCATGTTCTATTCAATAGTGATTCCTCCCTGCAACCTTGCCTTTTCTGGTCTCCACCTATCCTTTTTTGTGCACCTTGAATTAAAAACAAACAAACAAAGCACCACACCACCACCACCAATACCAAAAACCCACAAGCAAACAGAAAGAAAGTGGGGAAAAAAGACTGTCTTTTAAAAACAAGCTACAGCCATTGCAAGAGCCATCATTTTAATGTTTCTTACAGATTGCTGCTACGAATAAAGTTGCTAACTAAGCCTTGATGCCACCGAGGGGACAGTTCAGGGTAAATTTAAGATCTGAACAGCCTATGCAGGCTCTTTCAGAGGCAGACATTTTCCTGTTGGCCAGAAGGAGCCAACTTCAGGCAGATTGGCTCAAGTGCCTTCTCAAGTTCCCTACTCCATTTAGGATTTTTCTTCAGAAAATATATTGGCACAATTGCTGCAAGTGGCTCCCATCTCCAGCATCTGCATCGCCTCATCTGTGCTGGTCTCTTAAAACCTCAATTATTACACTTCTGTAATTCACTGTTCTTGCAGCTTCAGCAAGTTCGAACGCGGATGTTCTCTCATGCCCATAGATAGGTGCATCCACTTCTCTTTGGTTACAGATCTAAGTCCAGTTTGGTTCTCATCGGCAAAGTCTTGGCTTCATTAGAGTTGGCATGAAAGGTGTGATGTAGACAAGAATTTAATTTTTTTTTTTAATGCAACCTGTGCTGGTGTGTGCCATCTGAACAGAATTGTAGGTCTCTATTCACCTCCCCATCTGCTCATTTATTATCTGTCTCTTTCCTCTGTTGCAGTGATGGTCTTGCCACTGGCAAGGTAAAAGCTTCCTTCTCTGAAGCCTGTGAGCTTTGAAGGGACAATTCTGTTTCTTTGCAGGTTTTTTTTTGTTTGGTTGGTTGTTTTTGGTTTTTTTTTACTTATTTTAAGTAGGTAAGGTAAAGAAATGAGACAAAATTAAATCTGTATTGTAAATCTACTTCAGGCTGGGGGTTACAGGGAGCAGCAGAAAAAGTGAAACTAGCAATAACTTAGCAATTCAAAGGAAGGTCGGTAGAAAAAGGTCTCTAATAAATTATGTGAGGCTTACAGCTGCTTAGGAGTCCCATCATGCTCTATATTCATTCTGAGAAAATTACTGTCAAGGGAATAAGATTGCTAACATCACTTCTGGAGACAAAGCCATTTAAAGGGATCAAGGTATGGTTTTTGGCACCTGCAGTGTACTTTGAGGCATAGGTCATTAATAGCCATGAGGCACCCTGGAATAGCAAGCAGTATGTCCCTTAATGTGAAATAAGATGCAAATCTATTTCCCTTGGCATCTGAATTAAATGTGTGCTCTTAAAATAGCTCTGAATCATCACAAACATTAAGTAACCTAAACACCAGTTACAAGTACAACTCAGGGACGTGGCACAAAGAAACAATGAGAGAACAGCTTGGCCCCATCTGCAAGGCTGATTGTATGCAGGGTGTGGAGCAGGTACGAGTTCAGTGAACGCAGTACGTGAACTGGTTGTCAGGCTGGAATTGCAATGGTGTTGTATTGAGACATGAAGGTATGAATTACTGAGATGCCTTGTAGAGAGATTTTTTTGCAGTGCAAGTCTAATGCTACTGCATTGAGAACAGCACTGACAAAACCTTGAAAGATGCAGGGAGAAAGACTCTGAGCTTCAAGGTTGTTCTCCTCTACCTTCAGCACAGGATTGCCCGGCACCTGGATAAAACTTTACTTTTAAAAGCCTTTATTTAAAAAAAAAAAAATTCCTTAATAAAGCACTCCAGCTTCAAACTTCTGTATACATCCTACTGCAGATGTATACGAAGCGTGTGTTTTATACACTAACCTCAGTCACTTAGTAGACACTGGGTCTCCTTACTGGAGAGTGAGTTTTTAAAGGTGCTGAGCCCAGCAGCTAAAAATGTTAGGCCCTAAATAGAGGTGTCTTTATGGTTTACTCAGGGTAGCAGAGCCCTGGGGTAGCCCTTCTGCAGAGAAGCTGCAATGTTCTCTGGTACTGGGAGCTAGCAGATCATGGGTAAGTTTGACTGGCTATCCATGAGAAAAAGGAAATAGAGAGCCTGATCACCACGTTAATAGCTACTCTGTTGTATTTAAAAAGTAAAGGACATAGATGATATAGCCCAAGTATAGCTGCTGGGTGTGCGTGGTGCTGTCTGTAGAAAGTTTAGGTCTAGTAGTATTAATTTGCAGCTGTGTAAGCAGGTCGTGTATTAGAGATCCTTATCGCCTATTTTAAAAATCTCTCATCTCAGTTGTTCTAATTAAATACTTGTTTCTAGAAGGCCTTCTGGCTGCCAGTTACTGCTGTCATTGCTTCTGGAGGAAGAAAAGCCAGAGGCTCTGACACACCTTGGGCTTGCTGGGGCAGTGTGGGCCAGGCTCAGGGAGCTGCTGTTCAGGCTTATCCTTTGGGAGGAGAGCAACTTTTTCCCAAAAACATAGCATGTTGACCCGATCTCACAGGCCAACAAGTGCACAGGGCCAAATACAAACTCTTTGTCCTTAGCCCTTTAACTAGTTCATAAGGCTTTATTGTTGTAATCAGGAAGGCATAGTCGTAAGATGTGGCATCCTGCCTGGCCAGTGCAGCCTAATTCAGCTACTGGGTTATTGTCACCTTGGGTTTTGTGGAATTACATAGCTTCAAATCAAGACTTGTGGAGTGTGTCCCAGCTGCATCATTTTCTGGCACATAACTTGAGTAAGGCTCTAGAGGACTCCTTAGGTAACAGTGATAAGAAGACTGGGTGTGAGGAAAGCAATCACTCCAGCTCACAGAGCGCTGTTGGTAATGTTACGTGTGAAGCTGAATACCTGGCTGAAAGAGGAAGATGTTTCCTGCAAGGAGTTCTGTGCTGCACAGGCAGTGCCTGCCTTCTCTGTCGCCTCCAGAAGATCGCTCTTATCACTCCTGCAGTACAGCGTGTCGGCTATGCTGCCCGGGAGCCACTGGGTTGTCCCTTTGTCCCCATCTCAGAGCGTCGCTGCTTGCTGGGCTGAAGTAGGTCATTCCACTCTCCAGGCAATCACCCAGACAGGCATGTCCTTCTTCTTCATCAAGGTTTGTTGTTTGTACTAAGCAGGGCTGACTAGGCATCCCTTTGCTAAGTGTATGAGTGATTGTCTTTCAGTGACTGCGATATAAGGAGTTTAAAATTGAGGTGTTTGAGGCTGGGGGTAGAGAGCTGGGGTTGGGAACTGCTGTAGGGGGAGCAGACGCTGTGCTGTAAAATTTGCATCAAACTCTGGGCAGTGCAGGCAAAGAGATTTTTGTATGTTTTGCAGCGCATATGTGCACAGTTGCCAAGTTTCCTGGGAACACCGTTTGGCAGGACTCTGTCCACAAGTAGTAGGAGTCATTTTTGGATCTCAGTAATCGTGGCAGTGTGCTCTTGTGAGCAGAGCCGGGGGGCACCTGGGGAGCAAACGCTGCTTCAGGAGGGACTTGGGAGGAGATAGCCTGAATGGCAAAGTACCAGAACAATTCTGGGGGAAAATAAAATGACTAGGGGTGGGGTATTTTTAAAGTGCAACGTTTTTTGTGTAGTTCACTGTGATATTTAAAAACAAGAAGACTTTTGACTGCTGCAGTAATTCATCTGTCAGCAGAAGAGGGTCTTAGCACCTCCAGCTGACTTCCAGCATTGCAATAATTCTGCATTTTATGCCACCTCAAATTTTTTGTGTTTTATGAAGTCCTTCATATGTGATTTTGTGACATGGATGGGCATTTGTGGAACTGCAACTACTGATTCCAAGTCTGAAGTATTTGCTTTTTATAAATACTGAGCAAAGATCTTTGCTTTTCTTCCTTCTGTGCTCTCTACCAAGCATTTGAATTGCAAGCATTGTCATGCAAATGTCTGTGCAGAAGTGTGTACTTCATCAAGCTTTGGAAGTTTTCTTTTTTAACTGCAACAAAAAAAAAATCCCCCCACATCTCTAGATGGCAATTTACATTCAAATCCTGTTTGCTGTGTTCTCATGGTAACTACTGCAAGGGCATATGTGCAGTCCATGATAAATAGACGTCCTTAGAGCTCCTAAAACATGGGGTACAGAGTACTGTCCTCTAGCAAAAACTTTAACATTCCTGCCGAACTGTGTCTTAGGGCCTTTTGTGCATTTTATCTCTTAAGGTTTAGGAATTTGTTGGCTGTGAAAGATATTTACATTCTTGATGCCTATAAGGTGAGATTAGCCCTGGTGTCCTGTTATTCAGGAATATCTGCAGTGATTGCTGTAGAGCCAGCCCTCACTAGGCTTCACTTCCTTTGAGTAGCAGCAGGCATGAATTAAGCAAGTACAGCCAAAGATATCACATGAAAGACTTGAAATACCAGTGAGCTGAAGAAAGCGCTGTTTGGTGTGTGTGCATAGCTGCAACTGCTAAAGATTCAATTTTTCACAATGGGCGAATGCTGAGGGGTGAAAAGCCTTAAAAGGTAAGGGGTTTAATTCATGCTGGTTTTTTTAATAATTTTAATCTTGTGTATTTGGAGCTGCAGTGGACTTGTACTTTCTTTTTCTGTAAGTCCACTGGAGTGCCTGGAGTTTAGCTGAGCAAGCTGTACTGGGAATGTTTCTGGACTTGTATTTTCTTTCAAAGAGCGTAAATGCGTGTAGAATCAAGTTTATGAAAAAGTGACTGAATTTACTGGGCTAATCATATTTTCGAGTGCCAGGAGATCTTTGCTGCCAAGCAGTCTGCTTTAATAAATCACACTCTGTTTAAAAGTTAAAGGGGCGATTGTTCACAGAGCAGGGAAGAAGTCAGCAGAAAGAGAGCTGTGTGCAGAGGAGGGAAGACCTGTGTTGTAGTGATGGGCTGCTTCCTGGAGAAAGATCTTTTCTGTTCTTCGACAGTTTACGGGGCAGATTCAGGAAAAGCAGCTATGTAAAGTTTAGGAGCGTGGTATCTCTGTAATTTATTAAGGCATAAGGCATGGCTGTAGTTTTGCTTTGATTACATGATAAGAAAGCAACGCCAGGGACAAGTGTGTTCAGAGGTGGGGGGTGTCTAGGGAGATATCTGCAGCACTCGGAAATCTAATTTTGTAGGTTTACTGGAGAAACTTGACAGGGCACATGTGAGACAGTAATTTTTTTTTTGTCATAGAAATACAGGAAAGTCAATATGCCTGAAAAAAAAAATGAATTGCAGTAGTAATGGAAAGGATACCATAACAGCAGTATATTCTGACTTTGTTTGCTGTGTCAACTCCTCCCTTCCACCCCTGATGAAACAAACCCCTCAACCCAGAAGGCAGAATAGCTCTGTTCTTCTCTGCTGGTTGTCTTTGCTTGTGGGATCTGCATTTTGCTCTTTGCTTTCCCACTTAAAGAGCTTGCCTCTGCAAACATTAGCATTCAGCCACAGGGTAGAAAATTAGGATAAAATTGCTTGAGAGAACCTGTTGTGAAGGGAATGGGTTTGATCCTGTGTCATTGAAGTCTATGGGAGTTTTATTCTGGTCTCCAGATTTGCCTTGCAAATCTAGATGGAGGAGATCTGCTCTGATAAAGTGCCTATGGGACTGGGAAAGGGGGTTCTCGTAATTTGGAGTTATTCTCTCACTGATGTTAAGATGTGTCCTCTTAAACTCCAAGTGGTAACAGTGGTAGTTGGTCAAAATGTATGTATTTTTGTTGTGTGGAACATCAATGATAAGTATTCAGTATTTATTTTGCTAAAACTGTTTTAGTTTGAAAAAAGGTAAGATCTGGTTTGTTTTTCATTTGTTGGCTTATTCAAAAGAGTGTGTGTACAACCTGTAACATAAATGGAAGCAGAACAACGATTTTTCTCCAATACAGTTAGATCACTGATAGAAAATATCTGAAAGTTATTGTACTGTCCCAACTATTCACAGATCTTTGTCTAACAGAGGTAACCTTGGTACACAAAATCCATGTCAAGAGCAGAAGGTAATGTTGTTCAGAGTAGGCTTGGGTCGGTTACTAAACTTTGTTCTCTTCAGCTGTATCTGCCTGTGTATGTGCACGTGTCTTTTTTCTTAGTCACAAGATGTGGCAAAGAAGCAAAGATTTTTATGGAGGAAAACCTCACTGTGAATTTGTAAGGACAAGGTACATTTCAGAGCATCTGCTGTCAGCTTGTAAGATGAAACTTTAAACATAAAACATTTGCTGAAAGCACATCAAAGCACCTTATCTTTGTTGCCTAACTCGCGCTCAAAATTTACTGTTTCTGGTGGTTTTAGACAGTTTATAAGCCTAAGAAGCAAGGCAAGTTCATTCCTAATATTGTTATTGTTTCACTGTTAGAATTACAGACATGAGGTTGTGCTTTCAGTGGTATGAAATGGAATGTAGTAGCACTAAAGTTCGTGTTTCAGGACATCAGCTGAGTTGTAGATGTGTGACAGCAGTCAGCCTAAACTGCAGGAAGTTTCTGGTTGACACATGATGAGCTTTGAGGTTGCTGTTGTTGGTTTGTCTCCTCCACATTCATGGTGTGCGATCTCTGTTCAGGCAACAGGGAGCTGGGCAGCCGGTGCTGCTTGCAGGAGCTTTGCTGGCGGGGTGGTAGCACCCCAGCTCCTCAGGCTCCGTGGAGTGGTATTAGGTTTGCTGTTCAGTCCCAAGCACAGGGTAGGTGTTCACTCTGTGAGGTTGCTGGTGGGCCAAGAAGCCATTGCACCATCATTCAGGACACTGGGCAGTGTTCTGTTTTGGCTGCCACCTTGGATTGTCACACACACCTGTGCACGTTGCACAATGTTTGGTGTAGAAAATGCAAGTTTGTCACCAAACTCATAGTGCTATGTTATATTCCCATTGTTTACATGATGAGATGTGTCACGGCATTTCTGAAGCTCTCTGTAGATCTAGATATCTTAAACATTGTGTTTAAGATGTGCAGTAAGTAGAGTCTTTTGGGAGGTCTCAAAACTTTCAGAAGTCAGGCAAAGATAAAATAGATGGGTTGAGAGAAGACAGACACTTTCAGAAAGCCAGATAAATGCCAAATCCTCTGTGAAACTGGCTTTCTCAAATGAATGGCTGCCCCAGATTCAGCATGAAAAGGATGAGCATGTCCATCTGCAGCTTGCCAGCCACACCATTTGTGCCTATTTAGCCAAAATGAAACAGTGTCCAGTCTTATTAATCAAGTAGTCTTTCAAAAGGAGAAGTGATGATTTTTGATAAAAGTGGTTTAGCACTTAAATTAGCTTCACTGAAGTTTTTGCTCTAAGCAAACAATTCACATAGCAAACAAAGTCCCATTTAGAAAGCCTGATTCTATCTTCAGTGTCTCTTTCTGACTCAAAAGTTAAGGGTTGTGTTTTGCTGCATATTTAAGCCAGCCTAGGAACTTCTCAGGGGAGAAATGGTTGTTCAGCCACCCAAAAATTGCCATTTCCCTGTGACCACTGGTGTGCACAACCTAGCACGTCTCAAATCGGCCACTTGTGCAAGTCAGTGGCCTGAATGAGCTCTAAGAACATGTCTAAATGCTTTGCTTAAGTTATTACTGATTTTATGCTGCTTTGGGTGTGCCGGCCAGCACATGACAAGAGTATCTGGAGCCATGATGCCTCTTGTCATGCAGCTTTGAAGAGAAGTGAGGCATATGTGCAGCTCCCTTGTGTACCCAGCCTAAAGTTGCGTTGCAAGTCGCCTTGCAGAGAAGAAGGGAAGGCTTGCTTGAGTGGCCTGGAGTCATACTGCTGGCCGGTCCCAGGAGAATGTAGTGCTGGTATGTCAGCAGTGAAAATGCATCTAACCACTCAGGGAGTCTCAATGCAGTGTTTTCATGATCAGAAAATCTGGAAGAGGGAGAGAAAAAGGCACTTCTGGAGCAGGAAGAACCATGTTCTTATTTAAATGTGACACAGCAGATTGTAAAACCATAACTAAGAGCAGATCTTTTCTCCAGAGGATCATCTCAAGTATGGATAGAGTCAACCAAGTGTAACTGAGAAAAGATGGAACTCGGAAACTTGCCTTAGAGAAACAAAGGGCCATGGACCAGCATCCCTGCCTGTAAATTCTGCAGGCTTTGTGCAGATGAACAGTGGCATCACAATTACATCGCTCAGGTGTTTGGATGTTAAATTAGCTAGGTATTATAAATCACTCTTTCTGTTTATGTGTGTGCATAGTTAGAGCAGTTAATAGTTAGTTTGATAATGACATTGATGGTAAGGGAGGTTTCTTAACATCCTTTTTGGGTAACTGCACCATACTAATGAAGCTAAGTTAATTTACTCTATAGCCAGCTCTTACATCTCAGATGTATAGGAATTGGAACAAAGAACTAGTTTATGCAAATTTTCTGTAAGGGAAAATTATAGGGTGCCTTTCATTGCAAGTGTTAATGATTGCCAATATATGATCTATAGCAATGACATGACAATGTGGACTTTTTTGCTCTACCAAGTGGAATTACTAGCAATGCTTGCAGGAAGCACAGGAGCTACCTCCTGTTCTAGCCAAGATGATGTTGACTCACCTGTACCTTTAGTGTGGCCTCTGTGGCAGCACAGATAGCTGTGATCTGCAAAGATCCTCCATTTCATGTTTAAATAATATATGAAGAAATCAGTAAAAGGAAATTTTAAAAGAGAATTACCAGAAATATCTAATTGGATTTTGATGTGGTTCTCAGAAACATCGAAGAACTTGAGGAGGAGACTTACCAGCTCTTAATGGTGGGATAGGATGGGACTGTTGTGTTATAACAAAGCAGTCCAAGGAGAACATATTTGTTGTCTTTTTCTGAGAAATAAATGTACACAAGAACAAGCAAGTACCTTCAGTTTCTATCCCTTTTCCACAAACACACACACCTTTGACTGGTTTTGTTACCCCCTTTGCAGATCTGCAAGGTAAGTCCTGAATTTGTAGAGTCATAGAATCATAGAATGGCTTGGATTGGAAAGGACGTTAAAGATTATCTAGTTCCAGCCCCTCTGCGATGAACAAGAACACCTTCCACTAGAATCGGGTTGCTCAAAGGCCCATCCAGCCTGGCCTTGACACTTCCAGGGAGCATCCACAACTTTGCTGGGTAATCTGTTGCAGTGCCTCACCACCCTCATGGTCAAGAATTTCTTTGTTACATCTAATCTAAATCTACCCTCTGTCAATTTAAAGCCACTACCCCTTTCCCTGTCTCCTCTCCACATGCCCTGGTAAAAAGTCCCTCTCCATCTTTCTTGGTGCCCCCCTTTAAGTACTGGAGGGCCGCAATAAGGTCTCTGCTTTCTCTTTTCCAGACTGAACAACTCCAACTCTCTCAGCCTGTATAAGTGTGCAGGGATAGAGGAGCAGCAGCTCAAAGGACCACATTCCAAGATGCAGGAGTAATTAACATGCTGATTACATAGGGCTGAGCTGGGTCATTTATCTGGGCCATCACGCAATTCTTGCTGTCCACCAGATAGATGTCTGTGCTGATCATGGGGATCCCTATCACCTGCTGTAAATTTGCATTTCCCTTTTCTAGACTTAAAATGTATCTTGGCTGCAGTGTTACAGGTACCCTCATACTTTTAAAGCAGATAGAGCTCCAGACCATCCATCGCAATTCTGCTACGGCATAGGTCTCAGGAAGCCCCCCCGCTGTCCTGAGCTCCTCCAGGTTGAAGCGAACCCTCAGTAATGATGAAAACCAGCAAGGACTGTGTCCACCCAATGGGATATTTTTGGTGCATAGGGGCCCATGTGCTAGCTGCTCTGTCAGGGGTCGTTGCATGGTCCCAGGGGAGCCAGGCAGCAGCGGTGCTCTGGGAGGGCTGGGTCGTGGCACCCTTGCAGGCAGCAGCCTGGAGGCAGCAGCCTTGCCCTGAATGGAGTCCTGTGCCTGCGCTGGGGTGGGAATAATCTGCCCTTTCAGTGCTACCCGACCTCCGGTGTCTTAGCAACCCAAAGCAGTTCGGCTGAATATTTTGTGGCATTCCTCATTTACACATATCAGATATTGGCTGTGATTTAAGCCTGGCTGATTTCCCATTACAGCTTTCAAACAAAAGGCGCAATACAGGAAAGAGAGGAGAAAGGGCTTCTTAGGAGACACCTTTATAAAACCGTATATTTTTTTCAGCAAGGAAATTGCACTGGAACATTTGCTTACTTGAGAAAGCACCAAGCAGCAAGTCTGCACATTATGCCAGCCTTGTGCTTTGTAGGTGTCTTTTACGGGCCACAGAGGGAGGGAATGAACTGCATGCAGGGGCAAAATGCGTTGGAGAAGGAGAAACTGCTTGTGGCCTCAATACTGAAAAAGGGGTGCGATCAAGTGCTAGCTGTTTTAATGTTGCTTGAATCTGATTTTGACTTTTAGCTAGGATGTTGCTGGCCCTTGTGACCGGACAACAAACACGTATGCTCCATACCTAAATCAATTAAATTTTATTGTCTTAAACCTTATAGGTTGCAGAGTGTGATTCATGACTGTTACATGGCATTTCCCACTTTTAATGATTGGAGCTGACAATGTGTATGAGTTTTTTATTATTTTATGGTGAATGTGTGAAGGCTTTGTAATGACTTAATCTAAGCTAGTCCACAGTGCTGCAGCCTGTGTCTTCGCAGACACTCAGCCACAGTAAAATCTCAGCCAAACTTCCCTTGCTGACTGCCAAATACTTGCATTAGTAATGAACTTGCTTCCTGCCAAGGCAAAGCTTGCATGTGGGAAGCACGGGTCTGGACTCCACTCTGCGCTGAGGGCCAGTAGCTTATGTGTCTTGTTCCAGTCTCTGGTGCAGAACTGGTTTTGGGGAGTCCCAGTACCAAATGTTAGAGGTGTCAGCACTCAGTTTCTTTGAATAAATAAAACAGTATTTTTTGCACAACTGAAGTGCTGAAGGGGGACTAGTTAGATCTTCTAGTCTAACCCACTGCGTGGCAAACCATAAGGAAACCCTTACTGCTTGCTGGAAGGAGGAGGACATCTCGTGTTTTTTTTGAAGTGTCTGGTGGCTTTAGACCATCCCACCACCATGGGTAAGCTCTTCCAATGAATACACTCACTGAGAAAAAGGTGTGCCTTCTGGTTTGGATATGTCTTGCTTTGATGGTTTTTATGTGTTTATCTGCTGTATATTATAAGTTGTTGAAGGTATGTTCTTGCTATAGCTACTCGCAGATTACTATCAAGGCCTCTCTGTTTTCTCATTGATGAGCTCCTCTGGGTTTTTATTGAAGTCCCTTACTGTTTGGTTCTGGGGTTTTTTGGTTTGTTTGGTTGGTTTTTTTAGCTCAGGTCTTTATTCTCATGGCTCTTACCTAAGTGGTTTCCAGTGCAGTGGTCTGCTTTATTGCGCTGCAAAATTTGACACGGTATTTCAGTAGCAGTCGTATAGCTGTAAGACACAGGTTAGCCTACAAGTCACTAAACTGACTTCTAAAATAACAGAGAATTCTTAGTATTCTCTTTAAAGCAATGTCCCAAAATAGAAGAGTCTCAAGACATAAATGGCATTCAGGCATGCAGTCCTAAAGGAATTGGGTGTGACCAGATCTAGAGAAGCAGCAGTTGAGTGCCCAGGATGGAAGCAGAGAATAAAGTGAGATTTAGATTTAGAGTCCTCTTCTGCTCTACGAGTTGCTGTCTCTTGTCGCTCTGTGAAGTGCGATGCTAGCTCCCTCCACCTGTGCACCATGAGCTCTTGTGGCTGGAAGCGAGTTTCTGCTGCCTCCTCCTTTCTACTTCCCTGCAACAAAGAAGAGGAGGCAATACCCCTGTATCCTCTACGCCCCTGTAGGGCAATCTGAAAAAAAGGTTGCTCAGTTTCATGTCGTCAGGAAAAGCAAGGAGAATTGTGATAATATGGATCAAAGTTATCTGCAGTACTATTTCAGGATGTACTGTGGGCGGGAGTGACACTGTGTTAGCATTGCAGTGAGAACTGGATACGTGGAGGGCTTCACGTATTTGAGTGTGAGATTACTTGTAGTACACTACACTAGGCTTTAGAAGTACACAGGATAGTTCTTAGAGAGATTGTCACAAGAAGATTTTTAACAGCCGTGTCAGACTTTGGCCATGCAAGATGAAATTAATCTTAAACAGATTGTCTCCAGTATTTTCATCCTAGTTTTCTATCCCATAATGAAACTTTGGATCTTAAAGAATAAATGCTTGATACTAAACACCATCATCTGAAGAAACAGTGTTAGAGGAACCATCCTGAAATATGATTTACTGCTTTTAGGAATAGAAATCAACTTACATACCCAGCCTGCCAATAAAATGTTGAATAACAAAAAAGATTTGTAAGGTGTGAATGAAAAGTCTGCTGTGGAGGAGTGAAAGTACCAAGGAAAAATTAAAAAAAAAAAGGGTCCATGTAAGTTATGTGATGTCATTGCTGACATGGTGGGGGGGAGGGGGGCAGGGTTTCACCATCTGCAGTTGTTTTGTATGCTGCCTCGGCAGACATGGAGTGGTGTGTGCAGTTTTTTTCTTGATCTTTGCAATGAGCAGTGGTGACGTTGGTGTTGGCTGTCTTGACGGGATCGATAAGGAAGGACAGCTGTCCTTGCAATTAGTACCTCACAGCGTGTTTCTTCATGGTATGTCTGTGGCTATCAGGCTGCCTGATTGATTTTCTTCAGGAGAAGCCTCCTAACCACTCACAGTGTGGGGAGAATGAGGCCAGATTGGGGTTTAGTCTGTGGGGACTGGAGGCTGTAGTGAGGATGTCCTCATGAAATGGCAACAGATTACTCGCAGGTGGAGAAGGAGGGTCCATGAAAAAGTCCAGCTGGGGTCTGTGCTGCGAGTCACACCTTCTGCCTGTGTGCTGAGATTCTGCCCGAGTAGATCAAACCTTAAATCCCTCTTTTCCCAAATGCTCTTAATTGTCTGTCTCACATGGATGGTCTGGCTGTTCTGGGACAAACAGCTTGTGAGAGCTGCTGTGCATTTCAATGGATTCCCTGAATAGTGTATTCAAGCAACAAGGGCTCACTTAGCTGAAAATATAGGCGGTCACATAGATAGCACTAAACATACACTTAGAAAACTTAAAAATCTCTGGAGTTCAGGCCTGTACCTTTAACAATCCATTCCTATTCCATGAAGTTTTAACTAGTGTGTGAGAAATAATACTGGCATTTTGAGGAGGTAGCATTCCTCTGGGTTTATATGAGAGAGGTAGACAAATTCTGGCAGCTTCTAGCAGAAATTCTGTATACCTTTAGGAAGGAGAGCTCACAAAGAGGCTGTTGTGTGTTTACTCAGGGGTAGCATTTAGCACATAGAGGCCAAAGAAGAAGAAGCTTGCTCCAAAGTGCAAGTATTCAGCGACATGACTAATAAAAGGTAGACTAAATAGTTCCGTGATTATGAAGTTATCGATAGTCGTCAATGAAAGCATGAAATCACAGCAAGCTGGTCAGATCATTTGAGCAGCTTTTCTCCAACAGTGAAGCTAGTTCCAGCTCTTGTCTTTGCTGTATATAGACAAGTGGGACCTGAAATAGGACTGCAGTTTCTTTGTAGATGGATCTATCTCAGCAGTGTCTTGACTGACTTGTAAACACTAGTGCAAATGGTCAGTGTGGTAATGTACTGCTTCATAGCTCTTAAATGGGCTGCTGTCTTAAAAATGTCCTTGAGGTGCCCTTGCTTGTAAAATAACTTCAGTGACAGGCTGTATATAAATATAGAAGCATTTTCACATTTGTTTATTGAGTCTCCTCCTTTGACTGTCTTAGTACATTAGAACTATAAAAGTACAGCGTTCCTCCTATAGTAGTAGTATTATTAGCACGAACAACTCTAACCTGTGGCATGAGAGTGGCTAATTCTGAAGTCTGTCTCTTATCTTCCAGCACTGAGTATTTCAGATGACTCAAGCAGGTCAGATATAGTAGTTGTAGTTGAAGAGAAGATCAGCTAATCGTGTAAACTCTTGCTGTTGGTAAATACAGTACTTTCACGTTCAGACCTGTAGCGATTGTATAAAAGAGCCAGCATGTCATTAATGAGTTTGTGGTGAAGTTTGGCCTGGAGTTTGCAGCAGAATTTTTTGAGGCCTGATTGTTGTTGCAATACACCCATGCTCTTTTTCTAGCAGGTTACCACCAGCAGTGTTAGTAATTTTTAAAGGGTTTTTAATGGGGTTTGGGAGTGGGTGTGTCGGTAAAAGCCAGGAGAACTTTGGACAAGCAAAACACTGTTATTTCAGGTTTATCAAAATATTCCTTGACTTGCCTGTGCCATACAGTAGAAATACCAAATAAACTTAGCTGTGGCATGTTCTTTTTTTTTACTCTCCTGTACTTCTATGTTGTTTGTCTGTGGACACAAATACCCTGGGACAGTAAAGGCATGTCTTCAAAAACAAAGCAAGCATCAAACTTGTCTGTGCTTTGACCTGAACCTGTTCCAGTACAGCTAGCTGCTGTAGAGGGTTTCTTTCCTTGGAATACACATGCTCTTAGGTCAGTGGGACTTGATGCCCCAAGTCCTTGGGCAGGATGCACACAGGTTTTAATGCTCCTTTTGCTGGAAATGCAGCAGTTCTGAGATTCAAACTCTTGAATAAGCTGATGCCATCAAAGTTTCCAGTGCAGGCGACTGAAGAAATGATGTCTAGAAGAGCAGGGAGGAAATAATCTGTTGAAGGTAGGAGGGGGACCTGGCACTGCAGCCGAAGTCTCTGGATTTGACAGGGTGATTGCCCTAGCCCTGCCCATCCTGACTTTACAGTGCGTTCTCCTGTTGTGGGTGCCAGCATTTCCCTTTCACTCAGTTCAGGTTCCTGGCTTAAATCCTTGGCACAAGTAGACGCTGCTGAGCAGTACGTATGGTAAGAATTGCTGAGCATAATGTGGTTTAAAAAAGGCAAGCAGTGGGTATGCAGAAATTTTCACATTGGTTCAGCTACATTGTATATTAGAAGTTAATTTATTCACACTTTTCAAATTTGTCTGGGAGGAAAACCTGGTGTTGGTTTTTGACTCACGGAGCTGTTGACTGAGATGAGAAGACTGTGGAGACTGTTTCAGAACAGTCTGGCTTAATAAGTCCCCCTATTTCTGAAGAAATATCAGTACACATTTGGATGTGAAAACATGTTCAAACCCCTCTATAAAGCAGGGGAAGACTCACCTGTTGTTAATTTCTGCTGGTTTTCTCCAGAGAAAAATTGCCAAGACTTCATTTTATGAGTAAAAGAACAGATTTAAAAAACTAAAACATTGGGAAAATTTACTGTTTTTTAAATAAAAAATTACTTTTTTTCATCTTTTCTTTCTCTGTATCTGTCTTCCACAAAACGTTTTCCTAAGCCAGGAAAATCAAGAATTTTAAGACACAGTAGCAAAGCTGACATAGTCCTACTCAAGTTCTCACACAGAAATCTAGAAACAAGGGACTGGGATTTTTTTCTTCTCTTCTCTGTCCCCCACACCCCCCATCTCTCTGTGAAGTTTCTCCTGCCTATATAAAATCCATGAAGCTGCTGTAGTCTGTTGTTATTGTGCCTGTACTCTTCTGAGGCAGCCAGGAGTTCAAGGAGGAAGAAGCAATTCCGTGGGGGAAGGTCATGTATCCTCCCCATTTGAACAGAGCAAATGATGTGCAGAACCAAAAAATGTTGTGTTTGCTGTGGGTGTTGTTCAGATGCTTGGGGTCTCCACTAAGAATGCTGCTGACCAGGGAAAAGGGAGATGTTTTTTTCAGCCTCTCATCAGACTGTAATCTAAGGAACTATTTTATCATGAAAATTATGCCTAAGTGTTAGATGTCTGTCCTAATAATGGCTGCTTCTAACTGTCATTTGAGGCAGAAGCTTCACCCTTTAGGAGGCTCGCCACAGATTAGAGCAAGCATTCAGCAGCTTAAGGAGCCAGAGTCTCGCCAGCAGAGACTCCAGCTCACATTAAAGCCTTGGCTTCAGTGCCATCTGGCACAAATTCAGTGGAGACTTTTGGATTTAGGAAATGATAATTACAAGTTGAGCTATCAAGGAGTTTACCACAAAATCACCTTTTATTAAGTAAAACAGACCTGACTTGTAGCTATTAATTTCATACTGATGTTGCTCAGTTTCCTAATGTGGCTGTGACCCATGTGAGGATAACTGTTCTTTAGTGATTTGGCGTGTCAGAGTGGTTTAGTGATGCCATTCCTTGATAAAAGTGAAGTATCTGTTAAAAATTGAGTCGATTTGAAGGTGATTGCATCTCAGACTATTTTGGAAGCTATCAGTTGACTTCCTTTTCTGTGGCCTTCTCTTTTAGGATTTGATCTTACTTAGCAGGAGTCTTACATTTAGCAATTAATACAAATTTTTACTTTGGAAGACATATTGTTTTAATATCATTCATGGTTCTGCTGTCTTTCTGGTATTTTGCTGTAGAATAAAATTTCTTCCCAAGTGTTCATTTGTGAAACAAGTCCAATTTTTACAGCAACACTGGTTTTTACAGCAATTCAGCAGACCCCAGAGAAGAGTTCTGCGCTGTGCTGCTTTGGTATAAATCTGAAAGTTAGCTCGCTGACCACAAGAAGTCTGGAGGAACACCAGTAAAGATACAAGATTGAGAATCAGCTGCACGGGTAATCCTTTGCATGGAGATTTTATACTGTGGCAAGTTCAGCTCCTCAGTGCTGCACCGAGCATTGTTCAAGTGGAGAAGGTCATCATTCTCTGTCTTAGAAGTGTCTGCAGTTTAACAGTGGGGTATATACAGTACTTGCACTCTGGTTCAATAAATGCACATACGATTGATTTTTTTAAGTATGAGGAGTCCTGCCAACTGGAAGTTAGCCTAAGATTGTCCCTACCTGCAAGTGTTTATAAGATTGAGGCTTGAAATGCTCTTCATCCTCAGAGTAGAGCTACCTGAGGTGCAGTGTGTCTTCACCAAGTCGTAAGGTGGATATGCTGGATGTGGTGGTGTGCACAGGACTGCATTTGTTAACTTCTTCTGGTTGTTTTCATTAGATGTGTGAAATCCTGGGAGCATTTTAGTGTTTAGGGTTTCAGCTCCCTCTCTGACTGGCTGCAGCTCTTCTCGTTACTGAGGACTGAAGAGCTGCTGTGATGGCTCAGTCAAAAACTCCCAAGTGATGGGGGACTATCTTCTGGTACTCCATACTGACAAGGGTAAGAGATGAGTCCAGCACATCTCTTACCACCACCCGCCGTTTACTCGAAGAAGTGGACTTGTGGCAGATGTAATTCCAGTGTTATACCAGGGCAGGATTTGACCTTCCAATGTAATAGCCTCATGTGTCTGTGAGTAATAAAAAATAACTAGAACTGTAAAGTGAAGGAGTAGGCTTATGTAATTAATATTGCCATGTTCTTTACATTGCCCTGCTTTGATACCATTTTCGTATCTCTTGCAGTGTTTCATGGTTTTCTTTAAAAATGGAGGTATCTGAAGTTAGGTGACTCTGTGACAATCCCAGCTTCTGGTGACAGAGCAGGGCTGTTTCTGACTTCTGTAGTTGCAGGAAAAAGGTAGTGAAAATGCTGCTTCTTCTGCAACTCAAAAGAGAGATGGAAAGAGAAAGTTGTTATTTTTAAAAAAAAGTAACGCAAGCTTTCAAGACAGCTGTGAGCCTGACTTCTGACTTTTTAAGTGCCTGAGGATAAAGGATTAGGTGGTGCAGCAGCCATCTGGCTGTGAAAGCAGGAGGTGCTCCCTTGCAGAGGGAGAGGCTGCCTTGTGCCTAATGTTTTGGTTTGTAGGGAGACATCTGTCATGTCACCAAAATTTTGCCTGTGTTGGTGTGTCCCCACTCCCATCCATGCATCTGCCTCCTCACCTCAACACACCAAACAAACTGTTTTGCTTGCAAGTCTTGTGAAGAACATTACCTTTAGAGCTAATAAGTGTGGATGGGGTAAAAGGACTAAAAGCAGGTGAAATGTTAAAGAAAAAATTATGTATTGACTCGTCTCCACATGTGGCACGCATCAGCCTTGCCTTACAAAAGGCAAAAAGTGACTGTGTGTTTCCTTGGGATTTGTGTGTTCATTCCCTCCTTTTCCTGTCGGGCATCATCAGCCGCCCGCACAGAGGCAGGCAGGCGGGTGTGTGCACAGACATTCAAAGGGTGGTTTTGCGAGGCTAGTTCCTGATCTACCTGGCTGCATTGGGTGGGCACATATGGAAAATGCTGCTGGCAATACCAGTCGTGACGGTATTGGTACCTTTATTGTTAGCGTTCATTTTGTGTGTTCACATACAAAGATTATCCTTGTGGTATATTTCACTGGTGGTGGCAAAATCCGAATGAAACAGCTAAGAAAGAGGAATTTTTTCACATCATTTGCAGAGGCTTTTTTCCCCCTCTGGAACATGGAATTTTTATACATGTGGCTGTGGAAATAAAATGTTAAACCACATTTGTAGCAGAGCCGTTAATGTGACAGTGTGCACAGTGGTGTGGAGTTGATGTAGCTCCTGAGCCTCCCTGGGATGCAAAGCACCTGTCTCAGAGGGAAGGCAAAAGCAGCTGCTGGTGGTGGCCGATTTCCTCTGTACCCCCCATCTGCCTGCTCGGGCTGGATCAGGTCCTGCTGGCCTGCAGTGCTAATGACCCCAGGCAGGGCAGGGCTCACCATGGTGACCAGCCATTTTTTAAAACACAAATTGTTTCCATTTTTGTTCAGTGCTATTGACTGTGGAAGAAGGGCCAGGCTGTGGTGTTTTTCCTTATGAATTTTAGCCCCTGTACCAAAGGGAGTGGTTAGAAATTCTGCGGTCAGAGGAATGGTCAGTGCTGGGGAAGCATTTGTGCAGCTCTGTGACAGCTCGGTTCAGAAAGGCTGCTGGATCTGCAGAGTCTCCCACCCATGCTCTAGAAAATAAATTTATGAAAGGGAGAATAGTAACATTTTGATTTAGGCATTTTGCCTTTGAAGGGAGGGAGGTAGAAGCTAATCTATCAATATTTTTGAAGCTGCGCAGTTAACAGCTCAGAGGTATCATCACTAGCACATAGTGTTTTGCTATATGAGTAAAGGTCCTGATAGAAAAGTTTAGGCTGGATATTTTAAATGAACTCTTGAGCCTGTGCTTTCCTGAAAATTCTTCTGATAAGTTAAAATTTGGAGGAGTCATTTATTTGTGAAGTTAAACAAGAGGCATGATTAAAGCCAGTAGATAAATACCAAGAAAGTCCTCTGATGTACAGTTGCTCAGGGCTTGATCTTGCTTCACATTTCTATCAGCTGAAGAGCTTCAAATCTTGTATAAAACGCTGACTGTATCTATGAGATCCCAGTTTCTGAACTCCTTGCAAAATACTGAGCACTGTACTGCAGCCCTGCACATGACTGTGCAAGGGGGGTCAACTGGTGGGTTAAAGTGGATGTTTGAGCTGATTAATTAAATGGTGTATTTACATGTGGAGCTATTTCGGTATTGGGGTTGCCGGCAATTTGCAAGGCAGCGATTAGTGTTATCTCAAGTAGGTTCGTGTGGCTGGTTTATCTCAAAGTGTGGTGAAAGCACAGGTGACTCAGGGGATTCTGAGTGGGGCAAGAGGATTCCTTAGGCTCCCAAGGGCAGGAACATACTGATTCAGTATTCACAGGTTTTCATGACTGAGCAGTTACCTGTTTTCTAAATGAAAACTTACGCTGAAAGAGCTGCATGCAAACAAGGGGAAGCTTATTTCAGATAAGCAGTTGGTTTTTTTCTGTTTACAGATGAAAATATTTCTGCTGTTCAGAATAGAAACTCTTTGAAATACAGCTATTTGAGATTTGAGGTACCACTGGCAAACTTCCATCCCCGTCCGTAGTAGATGAATTGTCACTACACTAAAAATTGAATCTTTTCTGCCCTTCTGGTTTTGGGTTTTTTTCTAAAACCATATCATGGCACTGTATTTGTGTATCATCAACATTTGGGGTCATCTACAGGGACTGTAAATTCACTTACTAAAGAAACAAGTCGAGCTTATAGCTGTAGACCTGTTACCTGCCTGTGCTTCTTTCTGTCATTCCCTTCTACACAGCAATGGCCTGTGAGTATATGTGAGATGGAAAGAGAGAGCTGATTGCATTAAATAGCTGTAAATGTGGTGTCTGTGGAAATGATGTTGTGTAATTACCCCTTTATTTTCATCCTGTAGATGCATTTTTATATGCTCAGAACTGCTTATGTCCTTCAAGACACTGCACTTTTTAAAATATAGCCTGTTTTTAGCCTTTATGCATTTCACCTTCCTATAATGTGCCCTTTGTTTATTTCCCCTGACATCTCTAACCGTTGCTATTAAAATCCTTGTTTTGAACCTGCTCTTTCTAGATGCCAGACCAGTTTGATCAGACAGTGGTGCTTAACCAGCTGCGCTATTCTGGGATGTTGGAGACAGTCAGGATTCGGAGGGCCGGTTTCCCAGTCCGGAGGCCCTTTCAAGACTTTTATAAACGGTAAACACACAGGCTTGTGCACTTCATATGCCATTCATAGGTACCAAATCAACATTCACATGTTGAGGAATAAAGTAAAAATATAGTAACAAAAAAATCATACAGCAAAACCAGAACTTGTCTCTTTAATGAAGTAATAAATACTTTTTGGTTGCCAGGTATAAAGTCCTCATGAGAAACTTAACTCTGCCTGAAGATTTAAATGAGAAATGTGCCATCCTGCTTCGTCTGTATGACAACACAAGCACTGAATGGCAGCTTGGAAAAAATAAGGTAAAATAATCTGACTGTGCATATTGTGGGGCTGGTGCTAATACAAAGCTGAGGGGCCAGGATTTCAACCGCACAGCTGCAGAGATGTAGTTGTAATGGTAATTACTTCTGGCCTTAAAAGAAGCTGTGCATGCCTAATTGGTGCTCTTGAAACCCTTGTAGCAACCATTAATGGTTGTACTGAGGCATTTGCTGTCTGAGGCACTTAGACACTGACTGGTGATTTCACTCATGGAGAAAGAGTCCACTTGAATTTCCTGCCACTGCTCACAAGCAGTGGCACTGGTGAGAATCAGAACGTAAAACATGGTAGCTGCATTTTATCATTTTTAGAAGTATTGAGCATGTGAGGTAACCCTTCTGTTCTGTAGGGAGCTCCACTCATACTGGTAAACTCACCTGCATGGTACCTGCTCAGTGGCTGAAGTCAGGGGGAGGAATGTTAGCCGGTGTTCATGTGGCAGAGTTGAGCTCTGAGTGTGTTTGCCATCTTAGTCTGCAAGTTCTTCAGAGGTGCGTTGGATCTCGATATGT
>NW_010421590.1:30727-40810 GCF_000710305.1 Buceros rhinoceros silvestris | reverse complement strand
AACAACCTGAACTTTGCCCACAATATATTTTTCTTAAAAAAAAAAAAAAAGAAAGTTAAAATTACTTTAATGAGTGGAACGGAGCATTTAATGAGCATTGGAACGGGTTGCCTAGGGAGGTGGCGGAGTCCCCATCCCTGGAAGTGTTTAAAAATCGTGTGGATCTGGTGTTGAGGGACATGGTGTAGGGACCCTGGCAGTGTAAGGGTAACGGTTGGACTCGATGATCTTTGAGGTCTCTTCCGGCCAGATGATGATTCTGTGATTCTGTGATTCTGTGAATTTTAATTTGAGAAATAAACCAGTCTGGGTGTTTTTGCCTGCTTGTTCTGCAAGTTTGATTTTGGACAACAGCTGTTTGCAGAGCTTCCCTCCATGTGAATTTGTGCTCTTGGACTTAACAAACGATGTGAAAGTGTTGTATTGTGTACTCAGAGGAAGATTCCCCACTGCAGAACCTCGTATGTCCTAAATATTAAAAATAGCTGGTGCAAAGGACTGCAAACATCAGGCCATCACCCCAGGCCTCTGCAGATGACTTTTTCTTCTTTTTTTCTCTGGGTAACTCCTGCTGGCATTCCCAGGGCTTCCGCAGTGGAGAGAGAAGGAAAACATCCAGAAGTGGAGTTTGCTGAATTATGTTTTACACTTGCAGTTTTTCCTGTCAATTGCTACAATTGTAAAAAAACTTACTATTACCATAAGGTAGCAAAAATATTTTGTGAAAACTGATTGATTTCTATGTGAAACACCCCTCTTCATCCTCTTCTCTCCACTACTGCATAGTTCTGAAGGGTTTCCTCCATTCCTCTGCACACTTCAGGAGTCACAGAGATGCTGTTGGGAAAGTTGATTCAATCGTTTTACAGTTATTGTAAGAGATAGAATATGAAATACTCTGATGGCACCCAAAGTCATCTTTCATCCCATTCTTTGTTGTAGACGATGTTTTGCAAATAGTAGTGTTAATGTTCAGCTGCAGAGCTAGGCCTTGCTTCCCATTATACTTCCAGATGTAGTATAACAACAGTATTTATGCACAGACCCCCGATGTGCTTCGGCATCTTAGGGACATACATTTATTGGAACCTGAATTGGTTTAGCAACCAGCTGCTCATCAGGACCTTGACAGGAGCCAGAGCTCTGTTGTACTTCCCTTACGGGGAGCTGGGCTCATTGCCCCAGGAGCTGCCTGGGCATTTGTAAGAGACTTCATAAACAGGTTATTGTAGAAGAGAATAAGAGGACATTGTTTTCAGGCTGAACATGGGATGGGGCACTATCCTGCCCATGTTACTTAAAAGGGACAATAACAACATTGCGAGGATTTAGCTTCAGTGTGGTGTTTTTTTCCTTGTCTTTTACATCTCAAGCTGCAATGTGCCTGCTCAGGAAAAGGCATTAGCCTGGGCTTAACATGTGCTTAATACCCATTTTTGTTCAGGAAGTAGCTGAATGCCTTTCTGAAGCAGAATTTTGTTGTTTTTAAAGCCAGTGTGCGTAAAGCAAAGAAAGGTTACCCGTGAATGAAAGAAGAGGCTTTTTCCATGCCTCTGTATAAAAGGCTGCCCAGTGTAACTTGGATAGTGGAACTTTGAGACTTCCTGTGTGACTTTTTATGTTCCTTAGTGTTGGGTAATTTCTGGTAAAATGTAATCCCATTCTAGCTATGTTCAAAACTCACAGCTGTGCCTCTCCTGAAGAGTGCTGCTGCTTTGGCTTTGATGATGAGCTTTTTTTCCCCTAAACACAGAGGGATAAACTACCTTTTTTCTTTAATACATCCAAAAGTCTGGTTTGGGTTTTTTGTTTGGTTGGTTTGGGTTTTTTGGGGTTTTTTTTTTTTTTGGTCACAGCAAGAAAAAACCGAAAACACTGCAAGTCCTCATCACTGTGTTGTAGTGTGCAGCCTGGCCTTCATCCTGGATAATCAAAATGTCACTGAACTGGATATTTCTAGCTGCTTGTGTCTTAGGCAGCAGCATGCCAGGCTGTTGTCACCTATAACTGATACCAGCAGACTTAGCATTCAAAAAGGAGAGGTTCAGAGGACCTGGAAAAAGCACTGGCAGCAGATAGCTCACTGCTTGGTGAGTGTGCAGTAAAAATCAGATGTCAAGGCAGGTGGAAGAGGGAAGCTGCATCCCCTGAGGTCTCTGCTTGGCTGGAGGAGCACTTTAATTAATTTAAAGCAAATAAGCTGCATTAGCTCAAAATATGTCAATGTCTTGTGCTACAGTTGCCTCTAAGAGGCACTAAGCAGTCCTGGCAAATCATCCAGGTTAGTACTGTAACGAGAACGTGGGGAGCGGTCTGGCTGCAGGAGGGCGGACAGCTCTGGTGGGGTGCCTGGTCCTGGCAGCTGTCTCCTTGTTCACAGCTGTTTCCTGTGTAGTGGCTGAGTCAACCCGGAATATGAAACCACTGTCATTTCTGCTTGCTTTTACAGGCTCGTAGCAATGTCACTTGAAGCACTCAGGCTTGCAAGGGGTTATGGAGCTTGATGCTACTGTGAAACAGCTAAATTATCTGGGTAGTATTTCTGCCGCTCAAATTAGGAGGTTCATGCTGAGTCCTGCAATTTCTTTGGCCTGTGCTACTCTTTGGTGGAAAAAGGCTTTTAATGAATCCAGTAATTGTGTTGCTTTTGGAAAAACCCTGTTCCTAATTAAAACTTCCAAAATGTCACTCATCAGGGGCTTCCCACTTAAATACAAAGTTAGAGCATCATCTGCAGGTAGTTTCTTTTGTAAGGAATGTGCTTTGCTTTTTTCTTTTCTGTTGAGGAAATAGTGTGTTTGTCTCTGAATTCAAAGCTAAGACTTGCAGCTCGGACTGGCAATGGCAGCACCCTGGCTGTTCTTTATATACGATGCACTCTGCAAGTTGTTAAATCAGAAGTTTTCTTGTGTAGGTGTTTCTCCGGGAGTCCTTAGAACACAAGTTGGAGAAACAGCGGGAGGTGGAAGTCACCAAGGCAGCAATGATTATCCGAGCACACATCTTAGGTTATGCAGCCCGGTAAGTGACTAGATGAGAACATTAATAACCAAGCTTTGGGTGGAACACCATGGAGTGAAATCCTTCTGGCCCAATTCTTAACTTTTCCCGGGGACCAGGTATCCAAGTCCTGTAAGTGGCCTTTGAAAATACCAGGTAGTATCTTTGCCAGATCCATGAATAATACAAAATCGAGTTTGAATTGTTTTATTATAATGAGTAGGACAGTATGGAAGTTTGAAGGCCAGCCAGTATCCATATAATTGTATCGTGGCATTAGATCCATGGTAGGAACTCTAGCTGGATGGCATCTAGTGGGGCTGCCCCAAGTTACCAGCTGAGACTGAGATTTATCTTTGCTTTGTCATGGCAAGAAAAGAGAAGGCAAATAAAACTAATCGGTTCGTTCTTAAAGAACCATGACACTAGTAACTGATTGTTTAACTAATTTACCTGGCTTCATGCATTGCGTATTAGGTGGAGTTGTTCATCCTGTTTGTTAATATCTCTGCTTTTTCTACAAGTTATTTGAGGACAGTTTAAGGAAACTTGTTTGCATAATAAGATGATTTCTCTTCATGTTTGTATTAGTCCTGTCCTTATATTCTGACCAGTATGTTACTTAAAAACAATATTCCTTTTTTAATGACAGAGCTATCTTGTTCTTCGTGATCTCTCTTTTCATAGATGTAAGATGACTATTTGTATTATTTTCCCCTCATGCATGCACACTCACAGAGCTGTCCTTTTAGCATCTCCTCGGCAGGGCCATAAGAACATGTAACGACTGGTGATGGGCATTTCCTTAATGAAGAGACAGTGCTGTCATAGAAAGGAGAGAGTTTCTTTCTTCTCTAAGGAGAATGTCAATGAGAATGGGGAAACCATCACAGACCTAGAAATAATATGCTTTGCTATCATGGGCTTATTATTGCAGGTCACCATGGCAAGACCTCTCACGATTGCTCATTAATCCCTTGTTGCCGTATAAATTTGCTTCTTTTCTTTTTCTCGTCTCCCAGAAAGCGGTATAGGAAGGTTCTCTACTATGTGGTTGTGATACAGAAGAACTACAGAGCATTCAGTGGTAGGAAAAAATTCCTGTGCCTGAAGAAAGCAGCCATAATCCTTCAGAAGCAGCGGCGAGGCCAGCTTGCTCGGCGTGTTTACAGGGAGCGACTAGAGGAGAAGCGGAGACAAGAGGAGGAAAGAAGGAAAGAGGAGGAAGAAAGGTGCAGTATGCTGTCTTGCATCACCCTCGTGTCTGTGCCATAATTAGGTTTTGCTCTGAATAGCCTTTGTTTCAGGCTGTTCTTGATCAAGTGATTTTGGAAACCTTTGCTTCTTTTGCTAAAAGGTGCGTGTAGCTATCATAGCCGTTTCATATTCACAGGCATTTCCTTGATGACCTTATTTTTGGCTGTCTTTTCCACGTTGCAGATGATCTTTGTAAGAGCTATTGCCCTAGCAAAGGTATGTGATGAGCTTATGCTGAGCTTGATTTACTAACTTCTTTTCATCCCTCGCTTTTAGAGAAAGACAAAGGCAAGAAGCAGAGCGTCTCGCCCAGCAGGTCAGTGATATTTTTAATGCTTTCAGACATCCTGTTTATTTGAGTATCTCAACCCAGCCATTAAAAAAAATAAAAGGCATCTGTGGCATTTAAACTAAACTTATTATAGGACTTCCAGATAGAGCCAAAGAAAACTTGATACAAATGTTTGCATGGAATTTCTTTCACTTAATGCTTCATTTAATTTCCAGCAAAGCTTGAATTTTCTGCATGTACTTGAGCTTTTCAGTATCTGTGAGCAAATGTGATCATTCTTTTTTTATATTTTTCTTTCCTTTTCTTTCTAATGTAGCTATAAGGGTCCTTTGAAATGAACAGCATGGTGCGAGCATGGTGCTTTAGAAATAAATAAATTTTTTAAATGAATCTTGCATTGAGGGGCTTTACTTCATCTTTATTTTTTTAAATTTTATTTTGAATGCAGGCTGAAGAAGAGAGAAAGAAGCAGGAATTGGCTGCCATTCAGAAAGCCCAGAAGGAGGCAGAGCTGAAGCAAGAGGTGGAAAAACAGAAAGAAAGCAGGCAGGTGGAAGAAATCCTGCGTCTGGAAAAAGAAATTGAAGACCTGCAGCGCGTGAAGAAGCAGCAGGAGCTGTCCTTGACAGAGGCTTCATTACAGAGACTGCAGCAGCTTCGAGACGAGGAACTCAGGCGGCTTGAGGACGAAGCGTGTCGAGCAGCCCAGGAGTTCTTGGAATCTCTGAACTTTGATGAGATTGATGAATGTGTCCGAAACATTGAGAGGTCTCTTTCTGTGGCCAACGGGTATCCGGCTGAGCTGACTGAACAGACTGGAAATGCCTGCAGTGAAAAGCCCAATTTTAACTTCAGCCAGCCATATCCTGAGGAGGAGGTAGATGAGGGCTTTGAAGCTGATGATGATGCTTTTAAGGATTCGCCCAACCCAAGTGAGCATGGCCATTCTGATCAAAGGACCAGTGGCATCAGAACAAGCGATGATTCCTCAGAAGAGGATCCCTATATGAATGATACCGTGGTGCCAACAATTCCGGCTACTAGCAACACCATGCTGATACCTCCTACCCACGATACAGTCAGTCTCCACAACTCTTCAAGTGGTGAATCCACATACTGCATGCCAGAAAATGTATCGTGTAGACCCCCAGATTCTGTTGAGCTTATTTCTCCCGATGGAGACTATGATTACGACCAAGATGATTATGAAGATGGTGCTATTACTTCTGGCAGCAGTGTGACCTTCTCTAATTCACACAGTAGCCAGTGGTCACCAGACTACCGATGCTCTGTGGGGACATACAATAGCTCTGGAGCATACCGATTTAGCTCTGAAGGAGCTCAGTCTTCTGTAAGTATCATTGGTTTTATTATCTAATAATTGATATGTGCTTTCTGATTTTTTTTTCCTGACTGTGCAGCTGTAAAGTCACTGTAGCTGTTCTTATAAATGTGTTGTATAGTTTGACTTGGTTAGACTGTGTATGGACATAGTTGTCTGTTGCCAACTAGATGGCACTGGGGCGAGTGCATTAGAGTCAGAGGCAGCTCAGATGCTGCTCGCAGTCCTTGGCTTATGCAAGGATATGGTTCTGTCTGTTTCAATGTAGAACTGCACATTATTTGGTGGGGAGATCTGTGCATGGATGAGTGCACGGCCTTGGATGAGCTTCATAAGCAAAATTCTTCTCTGTGTGTGTGTTTGGAGTCAGGGCACCAGGTAGCATGACGGGCAATCCATTTCAGAAAAAATAGATTCAGTTATGCTTAAAACTTGCAACAGTGTGGTGGAATAAGTTGTTTGCAGAAGTGCCTGGAATGCCAGATGTGTTTTGAGATTACTTGGAGGGTAAATTTCACGCAATGGTGAATGTTAAAATTACTGAGGCAGACGGTCATACTGAGGAGCTATTTTTCGGTGCTGTTTACTGAGTATACTGTAGGCTTTACTCCTATAAATATTTTTTTGACGAGTATGATTTCCTCTACAACTCACAGAGGTAGAGTGAGACTGATTGGGAAAGTGAAAAAGTATTTTAGCAACACTGACTGATTCAGAAGGAAAATGTTAATGCTAAAATATCTGTTATGGCTGAGGTAGTGAAGAGCAGTCAGAGCCATCATGGTCATTCAGATAAGTTGACAGTTCTTGCGTAAGAGGAAAACACTTTCAACTGACTCTGAGGACTCCTTCGTGTTCCATGACTCTATGGTTGTCAGATACAGAACAGAAATTCTGATTATGTGGGGTGAGGGTGGAGGAAAGCTATTACCACATTTTGTGGAATATGTTTCTTTTTCAAGATCTAGTTCTGAACTGTTCCCCACAGCACTTGAGTACTGGAGGGAGACAGCACACGGTAGCAGCATCCTCTGGCCATGCTCTTGTGAAGGGGTAGCTTTGCTGAGCAGCTACAAAGGTGTTTCATAGATTTGTTAGGTGACATTAGGGCTAGTGCGCAATCAAACAGTTCGAGCTACAACTTGCTACGATGTACTTCCTTTGGTAGCTGGGTGAAAAACAGCGAGTAATCATGTCCTTCCAATTCATCATAAAATGTTTTAGCTGGAGACTCCTAAACCAGTTTTATCTAAACTGTTTCCTGAGAGATTATTTCACCTTTATTTTCTTTCCTCTGTAGTTTGAAGACAGTGAAGAAGATTTTGACTCCAGGTTTGATACAGATGATGAACTTTCCTACCGGAGGGATTCAGTCTATAGCTGTGTCAGCCTGCCCTATTTTCACAGCTTTCTGTACATGAAAGGTACTGGGCAAATCAAATCCACTAACTATACAAAATAGCCAGAAATATTTATTATACCTTGCACTCAAGTTCCTGTAGAGTTACGCTACTTTCTTATTTTTCAAAGGGAAATGGAAAAGTAACTTAATTTGAGCTGCTCTCAAAGTTACTTGCGGTGGCTTACATCAAGCAGTGATTTTCCTCTCTGCAAACGAATATGGATGTTTTTGACTGCCTCTGTCTCATTTTACATCTTTGCTGGCTCATAAACAATGGAATATCCAGTATAAATATAGTAAAATAACTCAAAGTCAAATTTTAGCAACTTTTGAAGAAAGCTGATTCCTGCTCTCAAAACCTGGTAGCGTAGACAGCATCCTACATTGCAGACCGGTTTTACTGACCTCAGTCGACTTTCATTTTGGATCCAAAAGACACGGAGAAAGAAGAATATGTGTAGCAAAGGGATATAAGAAAGCATATCCACAGGAGTTCTCTGGTTAAGATTCTTGGTTTTTTCTCCTGGTAACTGATAGAAAATTATAATCTAGAGGAATCCTTGTATGATACCCATCACTCTGGCATAACTTATTTTCCTGACATAGCTGTGCACACATTCATCAATGTTTCTACGTTTGGTTTTGTGAAAAAAACAATGCAGTCATAGCTAGCGTGGCTTTTACTTTCTGGCATAGTTAACAATAAGTTTTTATGGAATGACAGGAGGGTATGAGTTTGCTTAAGGTTTTTATGACTGGGATGTAAGTACAGTGCAAGGAGTATTGTCTACCATATAGTCACACTTTGGTATGACTGAGCTCACACCGGTGTGTTTTCTACTTTAAGTATAGCTTTTTCAGGTTTTGTAGTTTTGACTCGAACATTGTTACATCCTGATAACGTGGAGAGAGGAAAGAATTTAAACTTCACTTAGATTATCATTGAGATACAAAGAAAACAGTGCTAAAGATCTGATGCTTCTATGCAATAAGACTTTTAAATAATTTATCATTTATTATATATATGTCATGTGTAAGTATGCAAAATTACATATTATTACATGTTACATACTTTATAGAAAGATTTGTTATAATTCGTAATTGAAGGCTCTTTAAATTGCCGACAATATTGGTTGGCTTTAAGGGTATGCAAAAATGAGATCTTTGATTTCGTGACTTACAGCAGAGGCTCAGTTTAACTGCATTGTTGATTAGCTTTTTCCAGTGTTGGTTCGGTCACAGCTTCTGTTGTATAATATAATCGTCCTAAATACATATGAACCCACATCTGTTTCTCTTGCCAGGTGGCCTAATAAATACGTGGAAGCGACGCTGGTGTGTCCTGAAAGATGAGACCTTCCTGTGGTTTCGTTCCAAGCAGGAAGCACTTAAGCAGGGTTGGCTTCACAAAAAGGGGGGTGGATCATCTACCCTTTCCAGAAGGAACTGGAAGAAACGATGGTTTGTTCTCAGACAGTCCAGGCTGATGTACTTTGAAAATGATAGTGAAGAAAAGCTAAAGGGTGCCATTGATGTCCGAACAGCCAAGTAGGTTTATATGTTTTTATGTGTTAGCCGTAACTCCTCCTAAATATTTCTTGGGGTTTAATCTGACATGATGTTGAGTGCCCTGCCTTCAAATTGTGTGAATGCAAGCATAAGAGTGTGTGTGATGACGTCATTGAAAATGAGCGTTGTCCTTACTTGTCTCTTTCTGAAGTCTACAGAGCATTCCAGAGCTAAGCCTGTGTCAAATATTTCAGAAAACTGCTGCTATAATGAACCCATCTATGCTTTCTCCCAGAGCAGAGGACCTACTTAATCTGCAATGATTCCCAAGGCGATTTGGGGCATGTTGCCAAGTCCGTAGCTGCCGGCAAACATAGAATGAAGAGGGTGGAATTAATAGGCCTTGAATATATTTGAATTAGCATGGATCAGAGCTGTGTCTTCTGTATGCATTTATGATGTTTTTCATGTTTGAAATATTCGTGGGGTTTTTTTAAAAAATAGAATTACTAAACGTAATTTAATAACTTACATCTTGCTAACTAAAGTCCCTTATACCTTAAAGTTCTGTACTTCAGGAAGCATATATCAGAAAAGTTTTCTAAGGGATAGTGTTTTTTCCTTCGAAAAAGCTTTATGAACTTATGGATTATCTAACTAAAAAAATTAGTGTGTGCTAACACCAGTAATCTCATTTCTGTGTAAAAGTGTACAGCTTTCTTCCAAGGTAGAGGAAGCCTGAAATGGCTGTAACGCTTGATTCCATTCTGCTCATTGTAATCTGCAACTATCCATTTTATTTAACAGAGGACCTAAACTAGATTGAAAGCTTAGATTAGTCTTTTCTTTGGACGTCCTGGCTTGAGCCTGATTTCAAGCAGGACAAAGTAAATAGTTTCAGAAAGCATCCCGACTGGCTCTTGTGAAACCAGTGGGCTGTTGGCTGTCAAGTAAATCTCTGAAGTTCCTACCACATTTTCTTTGTTGAAACTGAATTTGACTCTGTCTCATGTACCGTAGCATTTATTTAGCATATTTTTCTAGTATGTTTAAAGCTTCTTTTTTTGTTGTCACCACATTGTTTAATTGACTGTGCGCTACAGAAGTTTGCTGAACGTACCGTTAAAATTGTCAGGTAAAGGTTGTTGAACCTCACTTGAGCTGTGTCGGATCAATCAACGGCTATTTGTGCATGAACTAGCTAAAAGAAGGGGTGCTTGTCTTTAAAGAGCCGTATGTCATGAGAAATAAGCAATAGCTTTTCTAGGTGACTTTAATATT
>NW_010421590.1:29047-30617 GCF_000710305.1 Buceros rhinoceros silvestris | reverse complement strand
TCCTGACACAACGTGTTAGGGACCCTGTTCAAATTTAATAACTCTTAGGCAGATTCACTTACAACACAGAACAGGGTGGTATTCTGTTGGACAAAAACTGGGAAGGAAACCAAATTCAAGAAGAACGGACAGAACTACAGCTTTTTGTTTTAATAGCAGATAAATTGTCCTCATGAGTCTGCTACGGAGAGCTTGTATATATTGTTTATAGGATAGAGATCTATGAGAATAGAATAGCTGGTGAGGAAGTGTAGCTAGTTTAGGAAATAATAAGCTTCAGACAAATACAGTAAAACTGCAAAAAGTAAATCAGGTTGATTTCTTAAGCTTCAGGAAAACCTGATGTAAGACATAAATTACTCCTTAAAAGTCTTGTGCTTTGTGGTTCATGATTGCTTATTATATCGATACTTAGATGTCCAAACTACGAATTAGAAAGATGTAATTTTTCAGCAGATGAGTGCTCAGCTGTTTCTGGCAGTCATGTTTGGAATTGTCTCTTTGCTGACTCACAGCCACACAGAATCACTAATCTGGGTTTTGGTAGCTTTTTCTTTTTAATCCGCAAGAGCTTTCTTTTTACCACTCCAAAAATCACCAGGGTACGCAGTCAGTTCAGAAGGACATCCATTTCTCAATTCAGTTATGCTTACCCCTCTTGAGGTTTGATAATGCTGTTTCTTCAGTTCCTGTTAAAACAATAACAGAACAGTTAACTTGGTATATTGAGACTCATAATAGTTTGACTGTTTGTACTGTATAGGCAGAAAACAACTACTGTAGACCATGAATTAATACCGTCTGATAAATCACATTGTGACTCTTGGAGATGAACCTGATTAAGGCCGACTGCTGTTATTTTCAGCAGTTTGTGAGCCTCTCAGCAGAACAGAATTTTCAAAATGTTGTCAATCTCTAATGCTCAGTCTCAGCATTTTCTTCTTTTCAGAGAGATTGTTGATAATACAGGCAAAGAAAATGGTATCGACCTAATAATGGGTGACAGGACCTACCACTTAATTGCTGAGTCTCCTGAGGATGCAAGGTATGAAAATCATCAGGCCTTTTTCTTTTATTTTTCTTTGTTCCTTTTTAACCTCTATGCCATTCTGACTTGTGCTTGCCATTAATTTGATTGCCCACTGTCACTAAATATTCTGGCTGTGTTAAACACGTTGCATTTAACACTTTTTTGAAAGGCCTACTGAGAAGAAAATCTTGTGGCAGGACATTTCTGGGAAGAGTCAGTCTGCCAGTGAAAGTTTGCATACAATTGGGTTGTTACCCATTTATTACTGACCGCTCTCTGAAATACAGTATGTCTGTAGGCAGGCAGTCATCAAGCCATTGATGCTTGTCTTGTGCTTTATTCTGCTGTGTTTAGCTGCATAGATTAAATCAATATTAAAGACCCTGTAATCTTCCTGAAATAAAGTACTGTCCTTCAGGGTTGGGATCTGTTTGCCTAAACAGAACCCAAAATATTTTCAGATAAAAGTTGTAATGTAGTCACTGGATTTTTAGGGTGAAAGCATGTTCGTGAATAAGAGTAGCATGCAAGGGAGCATTT
>NW_010421590.1:473-28949 GCF_000710305.1 Buceros rhinoceros silvestris | reverse complement strand
CTGCTGATTTAAAAAGGGTCTTGCTTTTGTTGCCAAATGATGTATCAGACTCTAGGGGTGAGGCTTGTAGGTGAGGAGCAAGCTTGACTTGTCAGATCAGTTGCAGTGCATCTTTAAAAAAAAAAAATATAACCCCACACTACAGTTCATGCAAGATAATAATATGTTTTCCCATAAAAATCAAGCATTTAAATAAAGTGAATTTATAATCAGAGCTTATTACCTACTGCCTTCCTGCCCCAAGGCCAGAATATAGGATGCCCATATCAACGTCACTTGAGCTACTTTGCTCTGAAGCCTTAAAAGTTGCTTCATACTCTATTCTTTTTTACAGGTATAATACATTGCTGTATCACAGGACCCTGAGTATAAATTTAGCAATGCTTACAATGCAGAATCATTCTTCACTTTTTAGGCATTCTTGAAATAACTGCTGGAAAGCTCATAACTTATTGTTGAGATCCTTGTGTGACTATATTTTAAAATGAAGTCTTAGCTAAAGTCTCTTCTAGTAGACTTGTGTACATGTCCTAGAGACCAATAAGGAATTATCAGCATAAAGACTTCTCTGTTGTCATACATCTCTTTTTTTTTTTTTTTTTTTTTTTTTTTTTTCTTGAACATGGAGGAGGAGACACTCTATGCTATTGTTGTGCATAGTACTCATAAAACAACATCCAGATTAAATTACATTTTTACCAGTGTATTTCATGTTTCTTTTTTCTCCATCATCCCTGAAGACTTTAATGAGAGACATGTTCAAAGACTTGCAGATAGGCTTAAGTCAAAGCCTCGTTAATGTTTGGTGTTGTTAAAAGCGAAATACAAAATTTTGGGGTTATGTTGTTTTGGATCTGCTATTGAAAAAAGTATTTTGTGCATGGGCTAAATCATGATCTGAGGTTGTTCAAATGAAGGGAAAAAAACAAGAGAAACCTGACACATCTCCCAGAAGAGGCATTACTGGTTGTATGATGGAAGTGTATTTGAGGAAAGAAGTAATGCTTCAGTGGGCAGCCATTGCTCAGGGTTTATTCCTTTCAAACCCCTAGTGTGTCTTTTTTCCCCTGTTCCGGGACTCAGCTGAAAGACAAAGGAGGTCTCGAGAGGGAAAAAGCAAAAGGACAGTAAAATCTGCCTTTGTCTTTTGCAAAATGCCATGATTAATTTATTTTTCAATTTTCATTTACACAGCGATTACAGGAAATGATGAAAGTTCTGAATTGTTTTTTAAAATCCAATAATAAATGTATGTGCAGTGCTATATAGTCCTTTTTCGGTTTTAAATAGAAGATTGATATTTAAATACCTTTGCAGTTCCTGAGACCAAAAAGGAAAGCTGGATTTAATTTGAATTTTTTTATATATGATGTTTAGTTTTCTTCAGCTGATGGTACCTTCTCTCTAGATGACCCTTCCCTTGTTCTGAGGGGTTTTCAGTGACTTGTCTTACAACCAGCAAAGTGTTAAGCACAACCTCTCTGTGGGTATCCCTGAGTCATAACAAAAGAAATAGAACTAAATGTGTTCTCATCTTCTTTACTGTCAGGCACTCTAAATCTATTTTTTTATTTCATGCCCTGCATTGTTTCTAATGAAAGCATGGGCTTAGAAAGGATTTAGGATATGACAGTAGACTGTTTGACAGGCTACACAAAGCTATTTCGGCAATTTGGTTTCCAGGTGTCTACATGATGGTGAACAGCTGTCTTCTGAATGCTGGCGTTAAGGAGGCAGCACTGCAGTTGTGCTAGGCATAAATTCTGTGACTATAAGCAATTGCAGAAAAGGTGCCTTTATATTTAAATCCAGTTGGTTTGCATTTGTTTCCTCAACCTGGTGTTGGTGGAGGAGCCTCTGCAGAAAAGTGAGGAGTCTGTTCTCAAGTCTGGGCTTTTGAGCCCTTTGAAAACTTGGCCCCAGGTGGTTTCATTAGAATGGCAAATTCCTATCTCGAAGAATGGCATTTAGGAACCTGCCAAGCAGGACAAGCTCTGCCCTCAGATATCAGTGCTTAGAGTAGTTGAGCTTTATCATATGCAAGTGCTAGGAGGGTAGATGTTTCCCAGAAGCAGGCGATGCGATTGGAACTAAATCCTTCTGCAACTGCTGATTGGCACTAAGGGCCGAAGTACTGGAAACCTCTTTCCCAGTTTTCCTGTTGTGGATGTATACAAGGCCAGTGGAGTGGCACAAGTGGGCTCTGGTTCAACTTCGCTGGTCCTTCCAGCAGCTGGAAGGATACAGCAGGGTACAAAAATTTAAAGGTATTTCATTGGGGTTTGTATTCTTTTTTCCCCTCTCAGTTGTGCTTCTGCAAAGGATTTGACGGACTTGGGTGGTCTTTGCAGAAGTATCACTGTAAGAAACTATTGCTGCACTATCAGTGCAGCAGGATTTATAAGGTTGGGTTTCCCATTAAAGGCTTTGTGTGTAGCTAGTAAATGTATTTTTTTTCCCAGATGAAATGTGTGGAATGTTTTATAAATCCTCTCTAAGTGCTCAGATGTTTCAGTTAGTTTACTGTCACTTTTTCAGAGATGCCACCTTTTGTACAAGGTCTACAGGAAGAAGGGTATGATGTGAGCTTGGATGAGAGATCTGGAGGGGCTTGCTTGTACCTGGTATTACTTGAACTGACATAAAGCCTTACTGCTTTTATTCCTTACAAAAGGAATCTTAAGCAATTTCAAAAACCTGCAGAACCTGCTAGATCTCTGCAGAACAAAGGTGACTGAAGGCTTGTGCAGAAGCAACGTTTTACTTATACTGCTGCCTTTTTCTCCACAGCCAATGGTTTAGTGTACTGAGTCAAGTCCATGCGTCCACAGAGCAAGAGATCCGAGAGATGCATGATGAACAGGCAAATCCACAGAATGCTGTGGTAAGTCTAAATCTGAAGAACTTTTCAAAGAAAGTATTTTTTAGAAAACAGGGGCACTTCAGTGGCCACAGCTTCTGAGAATCACAACCTAGTTTTCCTTAAATGCCATGGTAGCTGTGACACCGGCTAGAGGCTCCACGACCTTGGTCCTGTAGCTGTATAAGAAGAGCCTGATTTCTGATTCCTCTTCCTTCGTTCACCTTAATGAAAAATGAGTGTTGCTTTTGGGCGTGTTTTGTTTCTGGTCCGGTTTCCTATCATACCACAGTGTATGCTTGAATTTGAACTTTTCCAAAGAAACAATTAATAAGTTAATTAAAAACGCAAGAGATGAAAATTTGAGCTGTATCTGGTCCTGCTTTTATCATTCTGCACACCATATACAGTGGGAATAAATGGGATACATTTGGTACCTAATATGAAGCAAAAGGAAATAAAAACTTCTGCTTAATGGCTTCAGAAGTTTGTTCTGAGAGGATGCCGTTCATATTGGGATGACACTTTCAGGTGAAAAATACAAGCAGGTTTGGAAGCATAGAAAAATGAGCAGATTTTGAGCTGCATGCAGCTTAACCTTTTACTGGATCTGTTTATGTGAGCCTCTTAGTTTTCCCCTCAATAGTTTTAATGTTTAAGAGAAGCTGATGCCCAGATCTGCAGTTAATTTTGCTTGATCAAAGCTGCTGCTCCTTTTAGCTGTCTCTGAGTACTGTAAGTAATGCAATAGTAAATGTCTTCCTCCTTTTCTGTTTGGATATTTGTTTATAGGGTACACTCGACGTGGGACTAATTGATTCTGTCTGTGCTGCTGACAATCCAGATAGGTAAGTCAGAACCTGGTGACTGGTAACTTTCTTTCTCTCCTTTCTCTAGCCAAAGTCAGAGACTTTATCCTTTAGTCTCTATATTCTTCTGACCAACCATGCATTACAGTGATTCATTATTGCCTCCCTCTTCATAATACTAAACACCACAGGTTAAAACATGGAACAGGAATGGTGATGGGTTTCGTGGGGGCTTCACTAACTTCTCTGACACTGCTTCATATATGAACTGTTCAGCTACTAAAGTGTTCCAAAAGTAAAAGATTGACTATTTCCTTCATTTATACAAATAATGCCCCTGAAAAAGAGCAGCTTTTTTTGTAGTCCTTTAGCAATATAGTAGACAGAAAAATTCATTGTAACATTTTTCTGTTCAGCTTCTCAAAGAATGTTGTATTCTACAGCGATGAGAATCATTTCCCAGAATAAAAATGTTTTGTAACAAAGAGGACAATACTGCATAAAAAAATAACTGTCTATATTCTTAGTTCTTGAATTAGTAATACTGTTGCACGGAATAGAAAGTAATCTGGGTTCAGGCTATGACTCTGGTTACAACGCTACTGCCTGCAATGTAGTATCTGTACTGCAGGAGTTCATTCCAGTCTCCTCATTGCACACGTGTGAAACAGCTGGGTTTAAGTTACTGGTTTGTTCTCGGCCTGCCAAGACCCTGATGCCACAAGCAACAGTGACTATAAGCCCAGGTTTCCTAAGTAATACAACATAAATGTCCAGATCTTTCAAAGTTTTAAATTAAAGGCATTTCTCCTGTAAGCATTTTTCACACAGATTTTTTTTTTCTGCGTGGTTTTTTTTTTTTTTAGCTCTCGAGTCTAAAGCAGTGATGGAAGGTTTTTTAATTAGAAAACTAAATTGACTAACACAGGCAATAGATTATTTTTATCTTGACACATATGAACCCACTACTGCAAGCTCAAAAGAGAGAAGCAGAGCAGAGAGCCCTTTCAATCTGTATTCAGAAAGAATCCCAAGAACAGGGCTTCCATCGTTTTTCTAAACTGGGGAAGAGGAGGGTGGAGCCTGGAAGGTTGGCTACTGTTGATCATAACCTCCGGTTTGATAGCTCCATCTATCACCATTTATACCTTGGCGCTCTCCTTTCTCAGTTCTCTTGCTACAGCTCATCTGTAGCCTCTGTCCTATTTGCTTTCTATCCAGCTTTCTAGAGTGTGCTTCGTGTAGCACAATCTAAAGCTGCTTCCTCTTTACACATTTTAAAACATGGTCAACAGAATTCTTCTGTTCAGTTCACATGCCCACTGATTTCCTCATCCACCACTCTTCCTGAATAACGTAGCACTACAGCACCACAGTCAGTGTGACAAAAACATTGGATTCTGATCTCTCCTTATCCCCTTCTATGACACTGGTGAGCACTAGTTGTAGATAGTTCTTTTTGTGGGGGCATCACTAACTTCTCTGACACTGCTTCATATATGTTATTTTAAGATAACTTACAGACTTGTCATGTTTCTCAATTTACTGTTAACCTCCCTTCACACAGTTTTCTGATTCTTCCTCCTAGTAGTTTTATTTACTTTTTTTTTTTATCCTGTTATCCATCTAGCTTTTACATGGCATACAGTGGTTTTGGAGAAATGGTGTAATATGTGGGTGAACCTCTCCATCCCCATAAACACTGTCTTGATTAGTTCTAATTTCTACCCGGTTACCTTCTTGCAAGAACTGTAAAAGGAAGGCCTGTGAGCTTCTCATGCATGGGGTGGCCCGGACTGCGTCATTCATTCCCATTTTCTACATCTGATACAATTCTTAAAAACTATGTGTATTCCAGGATGGAAAAATTAATGCTAAAGGGTTAAAGCAAGTGTTCGTAGGCTAAAGAACTTGCCTCTCTAATCCAGAGAGCCATCAGTGCAGTTCACTTGGGCTAATTCTTCATGCTTCAGTGAATCCTGGTGTAAGATTGGGTAAAAGCCAGACTCTCATTAAAAATAGATTGAACCCTCTGCAAATTGTGTTGCACTGCATTAAAAATAAAAGAATCCGTGTTCACATCCTGCTTCACAGTAGAACTTTGTAAATTGCAGTTAGTTTTAGCTAATGTAACTACTGAAGCAGACACTAAATAGATCTGACCCTGAAATAGAGTTCTAATTCACATCCAAGGCTGGTTAAAGATTGGAGGTTTTTCTCACCACAGCTTCATTTTGAGATAGGACAAGTTGCAATTTAATGTAAGCTTTCCCACCATTCAGAGCCCTAGTGTTCTGATGGGAATCCAGCATAACTGAGTCTTTTCAAATGCTTAATTTTTTTTTTTAGGTTTAGTGGTGTTGAAGTAAGTGCTTTAGAGGTGGACAGTATTTGTCTGAATAGAAAATGCAAACAAATGGACAGTGTTTATGGTTATGGTGAGTGAGGTAAACAGTATGTATGTTGGTTGTAAAGGCTTTTCAATCTTCATTTATTTTCATAGACCCAATTCATTTGTGATCATCACTGCTAATCGTGTTCTTCACTGTAATGCTGATACTCCTGAAGAGATGCATCACTGGATAACACTGCTCCAAAGGTCAAAGGGGGACACTAGAGTGGAAGGACAAGAATTCATTGTGAGAGGTAAGAACTAAATGGGGCACTAACAAAGGAAATAACATCCATGAAGCTTTGAATGGATTGTTCGCACAATACAGCATGCCGATAGTGTTGGAGCCTCATCTTTGCATCGTGGAGTTTACTCACAAATGATACTCACAGAATCACAGAATGGTAGGGGATGGAAGGGACCTCTGGAGATCAGCTAGTCCAACCCCCCTGCTAAAACAGGTTCACCTGGAGCAGGTCACACAGGATTGCATCCAGGTGGGTTTTGAATATCTCCAGAGGAGGAGACTGCACAACCTCTCTGGGCAGCCTGTTCCAGTGCTCTGCCACCCTCAAAGTGAAGACGTTTCTCCTCATGCACAAATGGAACTTCCTGTGTTCTAGTTTGTGCCTGTTGTCCCTTGTCCTATCACTGGGCACCATTGAAAAGAGTTTGGCCCCATCATCTTGACACCCGGCCTTTAGACATTTATAATCATTTCTCCTCATGCACAAATGGAACTTCCTGTGTTCTAGTTTGTGCCTGTTGTCCCTTGTCCTATCACTGGGCACCATTGAAAAGAGTTTGGCCCCATCATCTTGACACCCGTCCTTTAGACATTTATAATCATTGGTAAGATCCCCCCTCAGTCTTCTCTTCTCCAGGCTGAACAGACCCAGGTCTCTCAGCCTTTCCTCATAAGAGGAACACTCCTGCTGTGCTATGTAGGAAAATACTGTAATGATGACAAAAGCATTTTTGTAAGTAAGTTGACAAAGTAATTCTTGTAGGTAAACGCCAAAGTTGAAAAGTTTTCATATTCATTTTAGTCTATCCTCATCATTTCATTTTTTGAGAATTTTACTCAAAGTTTTTAATATATGGGCTGAACAATTCACATTTTTGTTGTTGAAAATATACAACTAACTTACAGCAACCTAATTTTGTCCAACTCTGCTTAAAAACAGAAACTGTGATTAAAAATGTGTCTTTAACAGGGTGGCTACACAAGGAAGTAAAGAACAACCCAAAGATGTCTTCGTTAAAACTAAAAAAGCGTTGGTTCGTTTTGACGCACAATTCCTTGGACTACTACAAGAGTTCGGAGAAAAATGCTTTGAAATTGGGTACGCTGGTCCTGAACAGCCTCTGCTCAGTGGTCCCACCTGATGAAAAAATCTTCAAAGAGACAGGTATTGCTTTATTCTTGTTCAAATATGCTTTCATTTGCCTCCTGTCCTAATATCTAGTAGTGCAACAAACAGTGCGTAAGAATATTTTAAATGGATTATTATGGTTGCAGTTTGATAAACAAACCAGGTTTCTAAGTCACTTTACATTTTACAGGGAATTACTGGGCAAAAAACAAAGGTAATAATATATACAGGAGTAAAATTTGTTCTCACCAACATTTAAGTTATAGACTGACACCACTACTAAGGTAGTGTGAATACACAATAAAGACCTGGGGAAAGACATATGGGTAGCACTCTTCTCATACATTATTTTATGTTCTATGAGGACTAACATCGGTGGAGCGAGAATAGGGAGATCAAAAGTAAGAGACCAGTTTGTGCTAACCTACATACTACACCTGAGTCAGCTCCCCTGTGCATTTTCAAAACTGGTTTTCAACTTGTAAGTGGCTGATGCAAATGAGAAGGGACTGTTGACAGTCCTGTACATCTCATTGGGGTCACTGACGCGTCAGAGGCTTTCATTAGTGAAAGATGAAATATATTTTCTTTAATTGAATCTGCTTCATAAAAAGCCTATAGTGCTCTTCCTATCATAGTTGCCACTTCACTGGTGTGAAATTAATGGCTTTTCTACAGAAGAGGTCATTCATGCTTTATACCTATTTGAATGCATGCCACAGATGACGAAAGACTCTTTTACACAAAGCAAGACTGTCTCAGATTTTCCTGTTACAGAGAGCCCTGGAGAAGTAGGGCCCACAAGCAGCTAACAGTATTCCATAGTGTTGTCTTATGGTCACTTTTACTAAGATTACTGGATGAAATGAGAGGTTGCACGATGGTGGTTGTACTCTGAGATTACTCCTAGGCTGTTTTAAGGGAGAGAATCTCCTTTAATACCCTAGTATCTGTACTATGCCTCCTGAAAAACCGCCAGCATGATCCAGAACACAGCACTCGGGGTCTGATGGGACTGCAGATGGAAGTTGGGGTGGTTTTTATAGATACAGCTTCTATGATTAATAATTGTTACTGGTGTGCTAGGTTATTGGAATGTAACCGTATACGGACGCAAGCATTGTTACCGTCTCTATACAAAATTGCTTAATGAGGCGACCCGCTGGTCAAGTGCTATCCAGAACGTGATTGACACAAAAGCACCAATTGATACTCCAACTCAGCAACTTATTCAGGATATTAAGGTAGGTACAAACAGGAGGGCGTGGGGTGGGAAAGAATGGTTGCTTACATCTTTTTTTATGGTGGCTTTGCCATGTTGGGTAATAAAGCAGAAAGTTAAGTTTTAATCACACAGTGGCTTGGACTGAAATTGTGAAACCTGAATGTATTCACTGACCTGAAAAAGGAATTTCTGTCTAAACAGTAAAAGAGCAAAGTATGAAGTGCAACTTGGAGGGCAAGCAAAATAACTTCTTTCCATGAAAACAGTAACAAGTTTTACTGGTTTGTGTACCTTGACAGACGTTGCTATACCTGGCAGTAGAGCACAGCGTGCAGGTTCATGAGTTAGCAGACCTGTCTGGCTGTGTCCACGGAGAGCAGCACACCAGGATGTGGACTAGACAGCTCTTTTGATCTTTCTTCATTATCGTTCTTTTCTTGTTCTGTGGTAGTATGTGCTAAGCATCTCATGCGTGAGAAATATATTCAATTGATGTTTCTGCTTTATGGTCCTGTTGGAGACACTGCATGGATTGCATCCATTCTCTAGAGAATGTCTTGGAGATTTTTGTTAATGTAAGGAGAGAGGACGATGATTCTCAGAAGAGAACAAAAAAAATTAGGCAAGAAGGGAAAACTGCTACTAACCTTTTCCCTTAGAGAGTGCGACCTCTTCTCTCATGGAAAAAAAACCTAAATTCCAAGACTATGAATGCTATTCTTCATAGCAGTAGACATAGGTGGAAGTTCAGGATTGGCAGAAGACAGTGGTCACACACCTGTCAAACTTGCTCTGAGAAAGAATAGTATTTAGACATCAGAGTGGGTGTATCGGGTTTACAGCAGCAGTTTTCTCTGGACTATTTTGTTGTGGTAAGAAAGCTCATGCAAGGCCTGAGCTTAGCAGATACTGAGTATTCGAGCCTTCAGAGTGCCAGGCAGCCACCTGCAGCTGAACTTAGCACCAAGTAGTGTTGGTAACACTGATGACTAATTTTTTTCACAGACAACCTTAGGGCATGAAGCATTGCATTATTGTTAAAGCTGGACCCCAAATCCTGCTTTTTTCTTAATTCCATAGGAAAACTGCCTGAATGCTGATGTGGTTGAACAGATTTATAAGAGAAACCCCATTCTCCGCTACACTCATCATCCACTGCACTCGCCATTACTGCCACTGCCATATGGGGACATCAATCTAAACTGTAAGTTTGTCAATCATAGAAACACTTTTCCTTACGAAAGATTAAACCAGAGGATGGGATTTTTTTGTCAATGGGCTATAGTGAAGTAACAGTAGGCAAAATATGTGTTTATAACACAAATAGACAAGTTTCTTTGCTCTCTTTGAGGAGGTCGAGAATAGCAGTTTGTCAGGCATAGAGCCATGAGCTTGTGGTGCTCCTGCATGGGTGTTCCAGTAGGGAAGGGTGCTATTGCTCCTTTAATATAAGCTAGTGGCCCTCAGCCACACAGCTAAGAAGACAGAGTATGAAAGTCTTGCACTGAAATAAGCAACTAAACCAAAGTCATTCCATCGCCTTGAATCATACTCTCCTTCTCAAAAAAATCTCTTCTTCCCACCCCGTGGGAGGAGCTGCAGCAGCTGCAACTTCCAGGTAACAAGTGTGAGTTTCATTGGTTGTGGTGGGAAGCATGATTTGTGGGAACCAACATTTCAGTGGACATGGTTTTAAAAAGTAATGCTTCTTTTACTCCTGAAATAGGTGTAATCATGTCTTTGTATATCCTTGCCTCAGTCACTTAGAAATCTGTTTTGAATTAATGATTCAGAGCTATTGATGGATGTGAATTTCATGTCCTTATCTTGTTTTCCAACTGTGTATTAAACAAGATATAACTCAGAAGTTTCATCCTTGGGAGGAGGGTGGGAGACCACAGTTGGTTAAAAGCTAAGGTATTTCAGGTAAGACTTCCTGGTAGCTCAAGTGATACCCTTCTGTTCAAATGACAAGGAGATCAAATCCTAGAAGAAACTTTTCCGTTCTCTTCCCCCTCCTCCTGTACAATGGCAAGGCACTGATCTTCTGATCTTCTCAGCTCTTGAGCTGGTTGTCCCATGCAGGACTGCACACGGTTGCTCTCTGTTCCCTGTGGACAGGCACAGCTACCTCCCTCTGAGGTAGAAGTCTTGCCAAATTCTTCCCGTACTAAATGAGGCTCCACAGATGGATTGAGGCTCAGTTAATTTCCTTGACTTGCAGTTCAGTTCTAGTGCTCTTCTGTAATAGTGTGATGTCAGGTTAGAAACTTCATAATACCATACATCTGTACTGCTTTGTGCTTTGATGGTTAGTAGGCCTCACTGACTGAGACATCTTGAACCCAAGAACTGCATAGATCATAAAAGTTGTTGGCCTGCGTTGAATAACCTATAGTACAAAAACAATCACCACCTTTTCCAGCACTGGTAAAGCAAGCTGCAGTGTCGTGACAATGATTTAGTTTAGCAGTATTGTTTCGGTTTAATTGAAACGTTACTGCTGTAGACAGTGATGCCATGTATCTCTGTCACTTCCCATAATGCAGTCATGCTTTACCTCACTTGTGATCTGATCAGATTTTCACTTTCTTGACTCCACTCAGCAGTGTGGAGTGCTCTGGAAGGAAGATTCTCCATCAAAAAAACTCTGATCAACCAAAGTTGATCAGAAAATTTCAGAATGGGATTTCATTAAATTTGGAACAAATTGCAATAGCAAAATAGCTGTTAACATGAGTTTGCATCCTACATTTGAAGTAGGAAAGATCCATTCTGATATACAGCATAGTAAGGGTCACAGAACAGCAATTCCTGTCTTAAGCCTGAGTGGTCTCTCTTTCATATCTCAGTCTAAGCACATTTCTCCCTATTTTTATTCTGTAGTGCTGAAAGACAAAGGCTACACGACTCTGCAAGATGAAGCCATCAAGATATTTAATTCTTTACAGCAGCTAGAGTCTATGTCTGATCCCATCCCTATAATCCAAGGTATCCTCCAAACAGGACATGATTTACGACCTCTTCGAGATGAGCTCTACTGTCAGCTCATCAAGCAGACCAATAAAGTGCCTAACCCTGGGAGCGTGGGGAACCTGTATAGTTGGCAAATACTCACCTGCATGAGTTGCACATTCCTGCCGAGTCGCAGCATTCTAAAATATCTCAAATTCCATCTCAAAAGGTGAGAAGCTTTGAACTGCTAAAGCAAGAAAAGAAGTTTCTTCACTCACGGGTTTCTTCACCACCACTTGTAACAGTGTTTAAATGCCTTGAAGTGAGACTTGAAAATGCATTCACTTAGTGAACAGGTTATGGCAAACTGAATCTAAACAGAAGATCTTGTAGCAAAAGCACATATGAGTTGATCTAGGTGGAACTACTCCCATTTGAAGAATCAAGCAAAATCCCACTAATCGAATGCACAATTTATTAACACTGACAAAAGGGGGGGGGGGGGTCTGTAATTGTATCAAATTGCTTAAACGGCTCGCAGCCCATACCCCCACATCCCATTCTCAACTGTCCAAATCAGCCTGCTAAAAATTCTTCATCCTGCTAACCTTAGTTTTCTGAGGTATGCATCATGGACGTTAGAAAAACACTACTGTATTTGACATAAAAATGTCTGTTTGCAAACCTAATTTTAAGGTATTAGTAACCATTTAAAACAACCCCCCCCCGTATTGTTGGCAGTGCAGCATTAACCAGAATATGGAGTTCCTCCTGCTATGATGCATTTAAGGTATTAGTAACCATTTAAAACACCCCCCCCCCCGTATTGTTGGCAGTGCAGCATTAACCAGAATATGGAGTTCCTCCTGCTATGATGCAGCAGAATAACGCAGAGTGTGTCATTGGGAAAGTTAGTCCACCAAAGCCAAACGGCTCTCAATAATTTAAGTCTTGACTTGTGTTTGTGGTAGAGCATGGACTTCATCAACCACTTTGCTAAATCTAATTATTTTATAAATATTTTAAAATGCTTGTATTGAAGATACACCTTTCACCCAAAGTAAGATCAGTGAAAAATATCAATCGCTTTATATAACAGTTAGAATGAAAAAATCCAACATTGATCCACTTTCTCAGTTCAACTGAGCTTATAAAAAGGCCTCCTAGTTAAAAAAAAATACAGCTGATAAAACACTTGGAGTTTGGTTTCAATATTATAGATGCATAGATGACTCTCTAAGATCACTGTGTAAAATTTTTATGCCTTGTAGATCACGAATCACTCTACTTTTTCACACAAATTAAACCTTAGTAGCTCTGAGCAGCTGGTATTTTATCACTGGAAATATTATAGAAACACTCAGTACTGAAAGCTACCTGAATTCAACAGTTTTCAATAATTAAGAGTTGAGTTCATTAAAGTTGTTAGTGAATACTCATAATCATAACATTAACTGCTGAACAGTAAGGGAAAACTTCCTTTAAGAAAATCAGGAATAGAAATCAAGTATCCTAAGTGACACTACCACAAAACTAAGCAGTCAGATATGCTTTAGTGCTTTTTTCTGTAGTACCTTACTGCAGTTTAGTCTTCATTCCCAAGTGTTACTGACAAAGAGGGTGGTTGATTGCAAGATTTTCATAGTTATCTTACTGTCAAATGTGAGTCCTGACAAGATTCCTGTAGTTAATGTTATAAAGATAGTTCAGCTTTTCCTTTTCGTTACGTTGGTAGAACAAAACGATCAAAGTACGTACGTTATCCCCACAGTGAGTCACAAGTTAGAGCACTTTCCTTGACAATGAAGATAAACCCCTGGACAAGTCCATTAAATAGCATACTGCATATAGAAGTACTTCCAGGGGAAAAAACCAAACAAACCTCAAATAACCTTCTATTTCACAGTCTGGCAGCTTAAAGTGGTAATATTTGTCTCACAGGGTTCGTGACCAGTTTCCAGGAACTGAAATGGAGAAATACGCACTTTTTACTTACGAATCTCTGAAGAAAACCAAATGCAGAGAGTTTGTGCCATCACGGGATGAAATAGAAGCTCTGATCAGCAGGCAGGAAATGACATCCACAGTTTATTGCCACGGTGGGGGCTCCTGTAAGATTACAATCAACTCTCACACTACAGCTGGCGAGGTGAGAACTGGTGACAGAACAGCTTTCACACAAAATCACGTGTCCCTTTGCATGCCAGTTGCAGACACTAGTCGTGTTAAACTTCGGAATCCCTGAGGGTTTCTCTACCAGTCTCTCCTTTCAGGGGAGTGAAGGCTTACAGAGCTGTCCCCCCAACTCTTCAGTGTGTTCTGAAGAAATCCCTGCTGTAAAAACGGTCTTTGTTCTGCAGGGAATTAATTACCCAACTATAGCTCCCTCTCACAGGAAAGACTAAGCAATGCGGTAGAGGCGTTATTGGAATAACTTCAGCAGATAGTGGTGTGTATGAGGACCAAGGTGCTTCCTAAAACTGAAAGACACTTGCTGAGTTGGTGAAATACGGTGGTTACATCTGGCCAGGTGACAGTTCATACGTGTTCTGAAAGAATTAGCATTATTTAGTATAAAAACTAACATGGAATTTGACAACAATTAATACTGCTGATGAGAACATTAGCAACATTTTTAGCCTACTGTAAATCCTAGCTCTGAATTTGCTTCTCATTATTTGTCTTACCCTGTGGTGCTGTTTTTCCATGCTCAGTTTTTTCATGCGCTGTTTTTCATTAGGTGGTTGAAAAGTTAATTCGTGGCTTGGCCATGGAGGATAGCAGAAATATGTTTGCTTTGTTTGAATACAATGGAACTACTGATAAAGCAATTGAAAGCAGAACCATTGTCGCTGATGTCTTGGCAAAGTTTGAAAAGTAAGTATGCCTCTCACCACTCTAATAAGTAGCAATTAAATAAATTTCCAATGTCAGTAGTGCTGAATTTTCTCTTTCCTTTGCTTGTTTGTGATGACGCAGCTGAATTACACACATAGCCATTTCTGAAACAAAAGGATCTTATTTGTTTTCTTAAAGGAATTAATGAGCCACCTATTCCCTGGTGTTTGGTTTTCCTCTCTCTTGATGCCACTAGACTAATATTTCTCATCACTATTTCCACATTTGTTTTTCCACTACTACGAATTATTCCCCCACTACTGCTGTTGTGCCTGCCCCAGTACTGGCAGTCAATGCCGTTCTGACTACCCGTTGCCTAACTTCACATGGAAATACGGCTCACATTTTTCTTACTAGTGAAATTGAAACCACCCATAGCGCTGTAGTAACAAAAATGTAATAGAAGCCTAAATACCTGTTTGTCATCCTTATGCTATATGCGTGGCAATCAGCTTCCCTTATCCACATAATGGGGGGGTGGACGGGGGGTGTGGGCAGAGACTGTCTAAAGTGTTCTGCAATTACATTTTATAGCAGGGCTTAATAAAGTTGCTTTTATCAATACCTGACTGAGCCAGAAATAAAAGTCAATTAAAAGAACTTGGGTTAGAATCAGTTGACTGAGAACTGAGTCAACATTTTTAAGTCCTTGGTTTTATTGTAGGCTCTTAAATGCACACATGCATCTCCCTCCCCACCCCCACCCCACGACATCAGTCAGTTATACTGCTGAAAACATTTAGCTCCTGTCAACAGTACTAGACTGACAGCTGGTGTAACAAAGCAAAATTCAGCTGATGTCTTGCTTAGATTCTTTGGGTGTCAATTTAGAAAGGAGTTTGATTTCAAGGATCTGATCTCTCTCTCCCTCTTCACACAACTGTGCAGACTTGCTGCCACTGCTGAAGCTGGGGAGATGCACTGGAAGTTCTACTTCAAGCTCTACTGCTTCCTGGACACAGAAAACGTCCCAAAAGATAGTGTGGAATTTGCCTTTATGTTTGAGCAGGTAAAGGACAAAGGTTCTGTTTTGAGGCACTTTTGAGAGGAGGAAGAAAGCAAGAGATCTAGGCAGCACTGAGTTTTGATTATGCTTTTGTTTAACTAAACACGCTACTACTCATCCCGTTCAGTGGCCAAAATGGGCTTATCTTGACAAAAGTGAAGGACGTACGATTTATGTTACAGCTTTTTATTAATTCAATTGCTTTTATATATGTGAGTTCACTGAGAGCTGTACTAGTAACAGTGATTTCCATTTAGCAAGTTCCAGTTGCAGTTCTTGTGGTAAATCCTGTCTTACTCAGTTTAACAAATTTGCCAGGAGATTTACCACATTTGATTTACTTATTGGATCATTTATTTCACACCCTGGGTTTGCCTGGCAGTAATTATACTTTCTATTTCTCTCTTGGTCCTTTTCAAGACTGGTTAGTACATAAAGAGCTACCTTTTTCCCCTCAATAGGCTCATGAAGCAGTGATTAGAGGACATTATCCTGCTCCTGAAGAAACTCTCCAGGTCCTTGCAGCTTTGCGTCTTCAGTACCTTCAGGGCGACTACACTCTGCACACCACTGTACCAGAAATGGAGGAAGTCTATCCCTTGCAAAAGCTGAAGTCTCGGGTTACACAGTCTACCAAAACATTTACCGCACCAGAGAAGTCCGAGAAGAAACGAGCCAGCTTTCTTGAAGGAACATTGCGGAGGAGTTTTCGCAGTGGCTCTGTCAGCAAACAGAAGGTTGAGGAGGATCAGATGTTAGACATGTGGGTCAAAGAGGAAATCTCAGCTTCCAGGACTAGTATTATAGACAAATGGAAAAAACTCCAGAGGATGAACCAGGAGCAGGCTATGGCAAAGTACATGGCTTTAATTAAGGAGTGGCCTGGCTATGGCTCAACACTCTTTGACGTAGAGGTGAGTAAGTCGTCCTGAACACTCAAGCTACAGTTAATACTGTAGCGATGATGATTTCATTACAGAGTAGTGAAATCATACATATGGTATCACAGTGCTCAGAAGACAGCTGATGTAATAAAATGTTAGATATTAAAAGCACACTCCCACTAGCAAGCACTGTAGCTATTTAAATCCATTAGTTAACCGTGAAGTACAGAGGGACAGAATGCTAGCCCGACGGGTTGAAAACAACTTTGAGAAGGCTGCATTAAAGAGAGACAAGCAATATGCACTTTTTAATACAGTGACAGACAAAAACGTCAGCAGTTAGTGTTGCACGGCTCCGACTGTTGCGTTTGCTGTTAACTTTCTTTTTTTTCCCTAGTGTAAAGAAGGGGGATTCCCACAAGAGTTGTGGCTTGGAGTCAGCGCTGATGCAGTTTCTGTCTACAAGCGTGGGGAAGGCAGGCCTCTGGAGGTGTTCCAGTATGAGCATATCTTGTCATTTGGTGCACCACTTGCCAACACCTACAAGATTGTGGTGGATGAGAGAGAACTGCTTTTTGAAACCAGCGAGGTAAGAGCGAGAAGGAGTTTTGCTGCTGTGGTCCTCCTGTTCTGATAGCCAGGCTACTTGGTAATTTAAGTAATTGTTGCAAACGTTAAAGATCTATTCAAGATCCCTGTAAAGCTAAAGGGAAGACACAATGAGATAGACAGAAGTGCTGAGTGTTTTTGTTTGACTGCAAAAGAGTTTTGTTGAAGGCTTGACAGTTTTATATTGTTAGCATCTAAAAAAATTCATTCACATGCTGTTACCTTACAAGAACTTTGCTCTTTATACTCTTTTGGCAGGTGGTCGACATTGCAAAGCTGATGAAAGCTTACATCAGTATGATCGTGAAAAAACGCTACAGCACCTCTCGATCAGTGAGTAGTCATGGAAGTCAGGGCAGCTCCAGGTGAAAACAAAACCAGTTCTGCTGTGCTCTGAATAGAACATATCGCTGCTTGGCCTCAGAACGACCTGATGACACTGATCACATCTGTTGACAAGCTAACCAAGAACCAGAGTTTCCACGGAAAATATCTTCAAACATTGTTTTGGGAAGACTGCAGGGTAGGGAGGGGAAAATCAGCTGAAATAGTCACATACTAGAACTGCTGGCTTGTTCAAAACTTTCCAAAGCATTATTATCTTCAGTTGAGGTAACAAATGCCTTAAGACTTGATCCGCTGCAACACAAGCAGTACCAAGTGCCTTACAATGTTAAACCCAACTTGTATTGATCTGAAATTGCTGATAAAAGTCAAGAGGATTTTTTTTCTGTCCTTTCAGAACACTGAAAACAAAGGCATATTCATCCATTCTGCACTAATCTACTGGCCTGTGTACATGTGGGAAGGGGGAGGGAAGAAGAGCAAGGTGTATTTTTTTGGAGAGCTGCTGGCAGCCTTCCTGGTGGACGCCAACATCGTGTTTCCCCTCGCTTCCATGGATGTGCACATTGTGCACGCGTATTTGAGCTGTCAGTAAAATTTTTCTAATTTTATTCTGTATTTCACAGGTCTTTTGAAGCAAAGGGAATAAGTATGTGCAATGGTGTAAACAGTCTTTCTGTACATTTTAATAGTTCAGAGTTATAGTTGTTACAATTGTGTGGTTACTTTATAAGCAGTTTTATTAACAAGTAAATTCCAAAATTTTCATACATTGATTTTACTATTGCAAATGTGTATTACCATATAAGTAGCAGAAATCTGCATTCTGTATCTGCTGTATTATAAACAGAGATGTAGCTGAGAATATTTATAGACTACCCTAATATGAAATACACTTGCCAGTTTAATACTCCATAATGTCAGCTTAAGTTTTTAATATTGAATTTTTCTTTTAAAGACATTCTTTCATAATTCTGGCTGGACTCTCCAACCCAGACTGACCGCCAAAGGTCAGAGCCCTTCAGAATTGGCTAGAAAATGCAACTGCTTTTATACAGAGTTCTCTATTTTTCCAGGTTGCCTGATGAAGGTTCTTGACAGCACCCTGTAAATAACTTGGGAAATATCAGCTAATAATAATCTGATTTTGGACTTTTATTTTTGTACAGAAATACTGTAATATAAGGCCAAACTTTGATCAAAGGTGTCCTTTTGTCCACAGCAAAAAAAAGAAACCTGAAAACCTTACTTTTTTTTATTAAAAACCTCAGCCTTTAAGGAACCATGCCTTCTTAATGAAGTCCAGCAATAAAGAAAACACATGTGATGTGCTCTGTTTCTACTTCATACTGAGTAGGCCTTGCAACAAAGCCCTAATTTCATCTGTCTTCTCAGGAGCCAAGCCAGGAACACAGTGTAGGCTTTTGCTTGGAAAGGTGCGTGTGCTTTGTGTTGTACCGGGGCAGGTTTCCTTGGTCATGAGGTACGTTGTCAGTCACACCAGCAGGACAGAGGAGAAGGACAGCTGAGCCATTCCACTCCACACGGAATGCGTGAGTTAAGCTTTCCCTGCTTGTGCAGCCCTGATGGGAGATGGCTTGTTTTTACAAGCCATCCACAGCACGGTGGTGCAACATGCATGGGACCTGTAAGTGTACACAGCCTTCATAGACTACAAGGCTTGCTATGAGAAATCCTCCACCCTCCTCCAACTGTCAGATACTTTCAGACACTCCATCTGTGACACTGCCCTTCAGTCTCTAAAAGCTTGTTAAATAATGCTACTAATTTAATGTCCCCACCCTCCCAGCAAAGGTGATCTTAAATTAAGGAAGACAACGAAAATGAGAGAACAGTAACTGCCTGTATAGCTACATCCACACAGAGTACCTGAGACTGTAACATTTCTGATTTTTTCCATATGCAAGTTGTTTAGAAAGAATTCAGGTGGTGTTAGCAAGGCATTCTTGGAATGACACAATTTATGTATTTCAGCCAGGTGCAGCAAGAAGGTTCAGTTCTGTCTATGTGCTGTTTGTAAACATGCTCAGAAAAGTCCCTGGCACATCATCATCATCATTAATTGGTCAATTAAACAGGAATATACAAGGTGGCAGGGTCAGGGTCACAGTCTCGAGAACTGTGGGTCACACTTCTCTAGTCCCAATTCATTTACCTCCTGACTGACTTCTGGATGCTATCAGCTGTTAGGAGAGATATTTGCTTTTAGTCAATACACAGAAGTGCCTGTTGCTACATCTACGAGCTTCTCTTCATTCATTCCAGTTCTACCAACCTGCCGTGCAAATCTTCCTTCAGTTGCTATTGTTGAGGGAAATAAAAGATTTCATAATTATTGATACAAGAAAGAATGCAGTTTATCAAAGTAAATACTTCATAATAGACGTACCTGGGTTTGAAAGTGAGAACAGTGTTCATTACACTATAAAACATGTAAAAATTGATTGAGGAGATGATCTATTCTTGCAAATTATTTTGCTTCAGTAAAAGCTTATTCTAAGAATACAAGAAATTTCTTGCTAGAGCCAGAAAAGCTCTCTTGCCTATGATCTCTTCTGTTATAGTAGCAGTTGAGTTTATCTGAAGAGAGAAGAGCTTTTGTCACAGAATACTTTTATTCTTGTTTTAAATAAAGGTTTGTATTTTCAAAAGAACAGGTAGAAGCTTACCACTACTTATAAAAGAACAAGTAGATCTGTACTTCTGGACAGGCCACAGTATTGCAACTGCCACACTCTGTAGGTTGAGTGCATCAGCAATCACAAAGAAGAGAGCATCGGAAGTTAAAGGGGTTCCAAGTGAAACCTGTGCCTTGTCCAGTCTCCCTAGAGAGCAGGGGAATTTTACTGTACATGTTGTGGCTTTCACAGTTTGAAACTATCCTATATTTTCAAAGAGAATGAAGAGCAGCAATTCCCACTCTGTTGCTCATCTCCCACTGCTGGGCTCGCAGGAGTTGTCTGCTGCCTGTCCCTGCCTTCAGGACAGCCCTGACCACAGCACTGCTGCTTCCTCTGCTCTGGGAGACCTGCCAGCCCTGGGCAGCTACACAAGTCCTGTCAAAAACCCTCTGGGAGCACATGTTGGGTTCCCACAGCCCCTGACTGCACCTGGTCAAATACAGCCACAGGGAGAAAAGCCCCAGGACCCCACCAGCCAGGCATGCTGCGAGAACCCGGGCTGGGCAGGAATAGAGTGGTAGCTGCGATGGAAATGCAATTGTGCATCATCATCTTAGCACACGTTAAAGCTGGCTGTGCCTCAGTTCCACCTATGTCCTCAGGCTTCGGTCTAGCACTTTTCCCGTGCCTCATAACGCACGTACATTCAATTGTCAGGGTGCCAGAATTCTTAATATTAAGACACAAGTTATGCAGAGGAAATCACTTTACCCAAAAAGCATTGCATCAGAAACCTAGTTTTGAGCCCCACGTTTCTGAGGGATATGGCTGTAACAGGTACATACAGGTTTGCACCAGTACAGACTCCTAACACAGACATGCTACGCATTGCAGGTCACGCTGGCATACAAGTACATCTTCCAGCAACTTGGGTAGAACAGTGGCAGCTGCTTCAGTGCTGACAGACTATTTCTCACAGCACACATACTCCAGATCACTTAGAGCTCTGTGAAGTAAATACAGAAGGGTACTAAGTAAATATGACAGCTCTGTGCTGAATATAACAAGAAACCCACTGCATTTCAGCCCATCAGATACAGGAAAACAGCTACCAGCTGTGCTGTGGTACAGCTGTACTTTCACACACACATACACACATAAGGGCTGTAAGGTGCGTGAGAATGCAGGGACAGGTATTTGCAATTGGTTCATGGGACTTTCAATCAATCTACCCCTATTTCTTTCAAACTCTTGACATATTAATGCCAGGAAACCTCACATTACAAGCAAACATAAAAGTTTAACCTCGAGGAAATCCATTAACAGTATGTTCCGCAACAGATGTAAGGCCTTCAGTGCAAGACATCAAAACCTACACATGCTGCATCAGTCATGGGAAGCGAGCAGAAGAGGGCAGCAGCGATCCAAAGAAGTGAGCTATACAGAGAGCAGTTCCATCTGTAGAAAGATTTTATCAGACAACAAGCTGAGGTAGAAGGAGGAGGGATCCTCTCGTTATTCTTTCTGTTCACCACATGTGTGATCAGAACAAGCAACAGCTACTCAGGCTGCTTCTCAGACATGCCACCACCCTCATCCATCTCTAGCTTTGGCAATGATGAAGTGAAGAACACATCATCAAAGGGGATGGAGAAAGGGGACACCACCGTAGGAAAAAAAAAAAAGTGAAACTTGTAAGGCCGGAGTTGCAAGTTTCTTACTGAACAGTCCTTTTTATTGATACGATGTGGGGTGGCGGCTGCTTGCCCACATTGCTCTGCTCAGAAGGCTGTTTCTGAACTTCTCTGTAGGCATTTTTCCAAAAATTCTTGTCTGAAGTTGATTCATGACTAGATTATTTGTTCCTGTTCCAGCACAATCTCTTGATTTTAATATTTTTTCTCCATGTATAATTTTTACCCACTCCTCCCTCCCGATATATTTTCTTAGTTGTTGCATCATCTTCAGCCTTCATTTTGCAAGACTACTCAAGCTAATGCTTTTGTTTAAATAAACTTTTCTCAAAAAAAGCAAATTCTCCATTCTCCCCAACCAGCACCATAGCATCTTTCAGCATCTATTGCAGTTCTCGTTCTTTAAAAACAAAGGAGATGGGAGTGGTGCGGTGTTCTGAACGCCTTACTGTTGCTTTATAACAACAGTCGAAAACTTCTCAACTAAAATTACTGTACTGGTATCTCATAATCTCACTAGTCCTGTTTATAGTGGCATCCCTTTAATTCTGCATGGGAATTCTAGACTGGCAAAAGGACAAAGGGACAAATTTAATCAACTGACAAGATTTCAACTAATACTTGAAATCAGTTCCCAAGCATATGATTTTTCATTCTGTGTTGTTACATGTAATTTCTCTTACTCCTAAGAGCATCCAGTCCTTCCTTTGTGATTATCCTACCTAGTTTTGCTTCATACACATCAAAACACTGCTCTGACAATCATGCTGCTAATGAAAACATTTAAAAGGATCTGCATTTAAAAGGTTCCCTGGTAACACGATTATTAACTTTGTTGATTTATATTAGTAAAGTCCTATAACAAAAACAAAACCAAAAACGATTCCCCTTTCTACCCCCCTCCTACCCATCTTATATTTCTAAGAATTCCTATATTCTTTATCCTAAAACAGCAATTTTCATACTTTTTAATTACTTTTTCTCACACAAGAATTTATTTTTCCTTTGCTGCTGGTCACCCACACATACCTCACTGGCAGACCTGAATCACACTCTCAATATTTACCAACTGACCACAAACATCCTCTTATTCCACTGCGTCAGAATTAAAAAATGGTAGATGCTAACGAAATCCCATCTTGAAGATCTGCTTTCTCAGTTATAAGGAAGGATGATGTATGCACTCTGGGGAATTCCATATAAGGGGGACTGTATCTGTTTTGCATTCTGAAAGACATTTCCCTCATTTTTTTCTTACACGCTCCCTTCTGAGTGAGTATCTCCCCATCCATGCTACTGGTCAGTCTTCTTGGTACAAGTCTGTTTGCTCTGGCTAGAGGTTACCATAGCCCATTCCTCACAAGGAGCTTGTCAGTTCACACAGTGCAACGTTTACACCCAGCTGTCCTTTCCACAGACTGCCACCGAGAATTTCTACCTTCTACCCTCAAGTGAAATTACCTGTTTGCCACTATCCCTTACCAGAGCTCACTGACACATCCACTGCTCTCCTGCAGCCTTAGCTGTGGAGAGCACAATGCGTAGCACCCTCCCCGGCAGCTTGCACAGTGAACATACTCTCTTCATTCTTAACTGCTCTCAATTTTGTGTGTCTCACATTTCTTCCCACTTTCAAGAATCGTGATCTCTTGAACTATAGTTTTTAAAGAAAGCATAGCATCAGACATCAACTCTTGACAGATCATCAGCGTAGCCTGCATCTCAAAAGTAAGTTCATCGAGTCAATGTAATACTCAAAGGCATCTGATCAACTTTCATCTCCATAGTTGTATAGTTTTACTGCAATACTCATGTTTTTGCTTAGATCACTCTCCCTACAAAGAAAGCCAAAAGACCAATGTACAATTTTGATTCTTCCTTGCCAATGACAACTCCCATATGAGTTTACCTGTTTCATAAATTCTAAACAAGTGCTAGATTCAAAAAGGTTGCTGGCCTGCTTTGGCCTGCTCTCAGGCAGGGTTGACCAAAGAGAGGAGTTAAACCTATGAAGTCATTATTGACTCCCCACCACACACATTCAAACAGATAATGCTGTCTGAGAGATCACAGTAATTAGGTCCAAAGTTAGATCCATGACAATCAATTATTCTTATCGAGCTTCTCCGTGGCATGATTAAACAGATAAGAAGAAACACATAGTTTGGTGTTGAACACCAATAAATTGTTCTATAAGTATTTTATGAGATCGCTGTCCAATACTATGTCTGCGATAAAAACACATGTTTTAAGCGGTTTCTTAACTGGCTTTCACCATAGCTGTTGAGCTGGTCAACGTATTTTTTTTCTGCAAATTCCTTTGTCTCAGGTCCTAAACATCAGAGATATTGTCCTTTCTAATTGAAAGCTGATCTGTCCGTATTATCCATCTAATGCCATGCCGACAACTCAAAATGGTGAAATGTATGTTGTTACACTAGCTCAGTTCTATAAAACCTGGATTCAGAAAAGAACAACATTTATTATTGTTCTCACACACATTAACCACGCAAAAAGCAGTAGCTGTTGCAGGGGTGTAACAGCATCCTGATCATGATCTATACTACAGAAAACCTAAAAACTGAAGTGTTACTCTTCCATACATTTCTTCGTTGTTGGGTTCTGCTCTTGAAGTTTTGGGTTCACAGGCATTAAGAAGAAGCATAACCAATCAGTGAGGAAAAAAACCCCAAATACTAACATTTCTGGATAAGAAGCAGCATCACCATTCATATAATTTTGTCATCTTGTTGAATTTTTCATCTTGTGCCACTTGGTAGTTTCAGCGTACAAGGCCAATTCAGTCCCATGAATTCCATCTGCCCAACAGATAAACCTCTCAGTGTAACATAGGAGCATTTTGAAAAGTCTGGATTGGGAAACTTTGATTTTTCTTAGCATGCTAATGCTTGTTAATTTATTTTTTTTCCAAATATACGTCTTTGCAGACCTGGTGTTAAAAGCACCAGGTTTTAATTTTGTTCTACCAATTAATATTGTCTACCACAATCCAGCATAATTATGCATATGCTGAGCAGTCTCATAACCTCAGACAACTAAGTATTTCATTTTAACATCACTTGCAATCTTTTGCAAGCACAGACTTTTCTTCAGATTTGTTTTATAAATCAACCACAGTTTTGATTTGTAAATTACAAGTTCTCATGTTTTTTCATTATTTTTCCTGGGAAAGTACCTGGGAAATCTGTTTGGAATCTCATCCTGCTTAGCACTGGCACTGCACAAACACAGATCGAGTCACCGCTATCCGTAAAGGCTTCAGTTGAATAGAGAAGACAGAGAGCAGGTCAGGAAGATGCAAGGAGTATTGAGTGTGTCAGGAAGACACAAGCAATGTTCCCCTCCCACAGCAGAACAGTGGGAGTGCAGAATGAGAATGCGGGTCTCTTCACTCTCGGCCAGTGCTCTGTCTTCCAGGTAGTGTAACTTTAAAAAGCCAGCAGCAGCAGTGCAGGCATTCTAAACAGCACCAAACTGCTGGTGACAGGGTATGAGGTTTGTTTTAAATGAAGTTCTCCCATAAATTGTCCCTCCGTTTTGGATAAAGGAAGGAAAACACAAATGTATGAACACGTAAGTGACAATAAGGAAACAATTAGCAAACCTCACACACTATCAATACCAGATAAGACCTTAGTGACTAAAGTTCTTCTGGTAAAATATAATTTTATGTGTTTATTTATATATATATCCGGCGAAGATGTACTTGGCTGGATTTGATGCACAAAATATAAACCTGTGTTCACTCTGCTATCCTAAGTTTTCTTCAAGCAGCTAAAAAAAAAAAAGCAAGAAGCAAGGCTGATGGCTGAGAGAGATAGCAGAGAGCAGCCTCTGAAATAAAGTGTTTCTGGAAGGCGAATGATGTTCCCTCAGACTAACTGACAATTTGCCTAGAATAGGGTTAATTTCCACAGCCAGCGTAGCCGGACCAAGCCAGCCAATGGGATATTCGATACCATACTGACGTCATGCCCAGTACCTCTGAGGGGGGCGGTGCTAGGCGGGAGGGGGCAGTTCTTTCAAACAGCAGTGCAGCGTGGCTTGGCTGGGAACGGCAGAAGCGGTGATGAGCAGAGCATTTTATTTGTCCTGTGTTAGGCAACCCAATACGAGACACATGCTGACATGGAGAGAGGCTGAGAGACCTGGGTCTGCTCAGCCTGGAGGATGGAAAGCTAATGGGGATCTACTTCCTAAGTACCTAGTACCTGTTATAGAGCAGATGGGGCCAGATCCCTCCACTACAAGGTGCAGGAAATTAGAGGAACAATGAGAGGAACAATTAGAGGAAATGGGCAAAACTTATATAACAAGAAATTTTTAGTAGATAATAAGAAAATACTCCTCACAATGAACATAGTCAAACATTGGAATAGGTTGCCCAGAGTGTGCTGTAGAATCTCCAGTCCTCAGAGGCCTTCAGAAATCCAGGCATGACAGGGAGCAGCAACATGTCACAGCCAAGGTGCTAAGAGTAAGCGTGTATGTGGGGAGAAGGGTCAGACCACATGTATTCCAGATGTTCCTTCCACACTAACTTAGAAATTCTGTGATCCTGTGATGAAATGAAGCAAGTGGAAAACAAGTTTGGAAAAAATATATAAAGAAGAAGAATCACACTCTTTTTACCTGCAATCTGCAACTGAATTCAACAATGTCACTCTGCTGCCATCAGAATTCTCAAACATATTTCAGAAGCATTAGAATGCTTTGATAATTGTAAGCTCCTTTGAATTAACCATTTGGAAAGCTTTCTCCTCAGTTTTCATCCATCATTTACACTGCAGTCCCTGACAACACAGCTGCAGTCCCTACCGAAGTCTGTGCATCATCACTCACACGTACAGCTGTGCACTGGGTGCTAATCCTAGTTTTTCCCAGCACTACCTTATAAACTGCACACAAACCTTTCAAACCCTGACAGGCTAAACATCAGAATACTGAAAGATAAAAGCCAGACAACATCTTTACTGCTATTTTCCTGAAAAAGCTACCTAAACTTTCAATGGCTGGGAATGAATCATCCATCTCTTCTTTCACGCTGATGTTTACACCAGAGTGCTTTCAGTACGGTCCTTCACATAAACCCATCCCAACAACGATCAGCAGTGAAAAAAGGAGAGCTGGCATCCATCAACACATGAAGCATTTTTTTCCATTAGCCAAATTACAAAGCTTATTCTGAAAAAACCTTTCACTAATTTCTGTTTATATCCTTCATGGTATAGGTCAGGAAAGCAGAGGCCAGTAATCTAGAATGGATACACGTTTAAAATCTGAGAGTTCCTCTATCTGTAGTTTACCCTGCAGACTGAAACCCCACCTCATCTTCTCCTCCCAGACTCCATCCCCCCTCTTCTGAGGGGGCATTCTTGAACTCCGGTGACTGAAGGGAGTACAACACAGAGTATGAATTACGGGGTAGGGAGAGGTGGGGTGGGGGGGCAGCCAACATGCATTCATTCCCACCTGTTTGAAAAAAAGTGGAATACTGGTAAGGGAGGATCTCCTAAAACCTGCCGTGGCTTTAATCCTTAGGGTCGCAGGATTATATTGCCATTGTCTGGCTGCTGCTTAGACCCAAATTTAATCATTTGGACCCTGGTGTGCTTTCTGGGGCTAACTATCCCATGGTCAGGTTAAAACCGCCTAAGAAACACCTGACTTCTTTCCAAGCTTACCTAGTAACTGTCTGGAGTTAGCTGGCCTTAGTTGCTGGACAGGGAAGCCCACATTACTGAAATAACTGAACACTGGCAAGGGAAAGCAATCTGCTGCTGGCAAAGCTGGGGGTGGTGTCGGCAAGTTATGGGCAGTGTTCACCAGAACAGCAGCTTGACAGAGATGGCACATGATCCTACAATGACCTGACAAAAGAAACGGAGAAGTAGAAGAGAAATCCCCCCATTTGTGCTCCTCTCCCTAACTCCTTTTCCTTTTGAGAATATTCTTTTTTTACTCCCATGGACTAGCAGGATTCTATCTGCTCCCACTCCCCAAAATCAGGAATCAGCATCTATGGGGAACCACTACAGACACCCTGGAGAGGTGTCAGGTGCTCAAGCAACGGCAGCAGGGGTGCTCAGTAGCCCGCACGCATATGAAACAGCTGCCTGTTTTCCAGCATGAGGAGGACACCCTGTTTTGACCAAGTCTTTTTAGGGCAAAGTTTGATCCATCAACACAAAACTGAAGCAAAACAACGAAGTGTTTCTCCAGCCCTCCTGCAACTGCTTCCCAGAGCCTTCCTTTTCCATCCATGTGCTTGGGGTCACTAGGGGAGCCTGTCTCTTTCCTTTTGCTCTCTCAGACCTTCACAGACCACATTTCATCAATCACTTTTTTAGCTGGCGTTATTATCCAGGTTCTCAGAAGTTTAAAGCACAGTAGCGTAACAAATTAGCATAAAACTAAAATGTCCTTTGAAAATGTCCTTTAGAAAAAAATTAATTGCTTACATAGAATAATGTTCCTTCCATTTCTTCCTGGGTACAATTCACGTACTACATAGAGTAAATGGAATCAGAAAAGGAACATAACTCCTTCCCAAGGTCATCTGGTCAAACACACAGCAGATTTGCAAACCACAGTCAATGTCGCAACTCAGTTAATTTTGTGATCTTATTCTGACTTCTTTTACCTCAGAGAAAAAAAGGCATGTTGACCTTCAAGTGAGTATGAGTCCTTTTCCTGTAGAGATCAAGATAACCAGGGTGTGTGTGAGGGGGTGGGGTGGGGTGGGGTGGGGACAACGCAG
>NW_010421590.1:0-352 GCF_000710305.1 Buceros rhinoceros silvestris | reverse complement strand
TTGAGCTAGAAACATGTGAACTCCCAATCCAAAATTATTCCTCTATTTTTGTTACTTTGCTCTTGCAATAAAATATATTTTATGCAGTTTTCACTGTGAGATACGTTTTTTGATAAGAGTTGTTGACTGTTCTCATTCAGCAGCAGATGCCCGAATGACCTTTCTGACCAGGCCCGCTCTCCTGAGCTCATCTCCATGGCAATCACGTTAGCTATTCTGCACATCATAACCTTAAAGAGAGCGTCCAGCTCCCACCTTGGGCCTGAGTCTGACCAGATGGATATGCAGTAGTGCAGATGTCAGGACAACGTGGTATCGGTTTTCAAGCACATGTCTTGGATACTTCAAGATG
>NW_010421589.1:14161-19529 GCF_000710305.1 Buceros rhinoceros silvestris | reverse complement strand
CTCCCCACCCACCCGGCGTGGTGAGCCATTGTGGGGCTTGCCCGATCGGAGAGTTTATACTGTACACTTGTATTTATTCTCCCTTCTATCTTTTTTTCTTCCTCTTCCAGGCCGGTTTACTTCAAGGGCATCTGTCTTATTAAATGATCATGCTTCTATCGCTCATATGTGTTATGTTCCTTAGCCCGAAAAGCCTAACGAGCTCTTATCAGCACTTCTAATCAGCATCAAAAGTTTCGTGTGTGTGTTTTGGCAGGATTCCCAGCTAAAACACACCAGTCCGTTGCATCCCTTTTGGTGGGGGGAACAGCCCCCGCTTCAAACCGTGACACAGGGCCACAAAGATGGCAGGGCTGGCTGACATTTGGGGACAGTGTGCAAGAATTGAGTTGGTTCAGCCTTAAGAGAGGGCAAAGAGGGGATCTTATTGCTGCCTGCAACTGCCTAAAAGGAGAGTATAGACAGAGCCTGACTCTTCGCAGTTATAAGACAAGAGGCAAGAAACAAGTTGGAAAATGGGAGATTCCAATCCAAATAGGTGTGTGGATCTTGATGCTTTTTCAGGGTTTTTTTAATTCCTTTTAGTACAAGCGTGTGGCAGGTTGCCCAAATTGTCAATTTTCATAATGCCTTGTACATTTTGCTTTTATCTTCTACAGAATCTATACTGTGACTGTTTTTAAGAAAATGTTCAGAAAGGAAATATCATGGCTACATTTTATGGAAACTAGACATCTTCTGAGAAACATCAAGATGACTCTAGAGCAAACACATTATCAGGAAATCTAAAGACCACAGTGGTATCATCAACCTTAAAGGAAGCAATTTCCTTCAGACAGTCTGAATTCACACAGCATGGGCAACAAACAGGAAGAACTGGAAGTCATTGTACAGCAGGAAAACTATGACAAAGTTGTCATCACAGAGACATGGTGGGATGACTCACACAACAGGAGTGCTGCGTCGGGCAGCTATAAACTGTTCAGGAGGGGTAGGCTAGGAAGGAGAGGTTGGGGAGTGACCCTCTGTGTTAGGGAGCTTTTTGATTGTCTAGAGCGCAATGATGGTGATGAAAGGTTGGAGTATTTATGCGTAAAAATCAGACGGAAGGCAGACATCTTAGTGGGAGTCTGTTAGAGACCACCCAACCAGAATGAGGAAGTAGATGAAATGTTCTATAAGCAGCTGGAAGAAGTCCCACAGTCACTATCACTCATTCTTGTGGAGGACTTCAACTTACTGGATGTCTGCTGGAAATACAATACAGCAGAGAATAAACAGCTCAGGAGGTTCCTAGAGTGTGTGGAAGACAACATCTTGATACAGCTGGTGAATGAGCCAGCTGGAGAAGGCTTCCTGCCGGACCTGTTGTTCACCAACAGAGAAGGACTTGTGGGTGAAGGTTGGAGGCCATCTTGGCCACAGTGATCATGAGATGGTAGCGTCTTCAATTCTTGAAGAAGTAGGGAGGGAGGTTAGTAGAACTACCACCTTGGACTTCCAGAGGGCAGACTCTGACCTGTTTAGGAGACTGGTTGGCAGAGTCCCTTGGGAAGCAGCCCTGAAGGGCAAAGGAGTCCAGGAAGGCTGGACATTCTTGAAGAGGCAGAAGAACAAGCTGACCCAGTGTGCCGTAGGACAAGCCAACGTGGTAGAAGACCAGCCTCACTGAACAGAGAGCTTTGGCTGGAGCTCAGGAAGAAAAGGAAACTCTATGGCCTATGGAAGAAGGGGCAGGTCACTCAGGAACACTACAAGGATTTTGGGAAGCTTTGCGGGAAGAAAATTAGAAATGCTAAAACCCAGCTAGAACTTAGTCTGGCCATTGCCATAAAAGACAATAAAAAATGTTTCTGTAAATGCATTAACAGCAAAAGGAGGGCGAAGGAAAATTGAACCCAACTTGCCCCACAAACTCACACAGTTTCATCTATACCTCAAACAATATAAGGTGCTCTTCCTTACAGGAACATAGGTAGCACTTACAATACAGAGAAATTTATTTCTTAGTACTTTCAGTTGTAGCGGGATCACAAAGATTCCAAATTACAGATTTGGTGGGGTTTTCCCCCCCTCTTTTTTCCTTTGCGACCACCAATAAAGGAGATACCTGTAGTATTTTAGCTATAACAATGAACTATACCGTAGATACTATTTGGACTTTGTGGCAATGCTATGGCCTTTACGAATTTGATTTTAATTACCTCTCAACAAAGAAAGGCTTTAAAGGGCAGATACACTGTTTGATGCAATTTTTAGACATAATTCAAGGGCATTACAATTATCCTTATTCAGTTTCCGACTGGAGCTATCTCACAATACATAAGTATACTTATTACATTCTAAAATACTGCCTTGCCACTGGTAAATTCTCAATGACGCTGTCACTTTCATTACCAGAAAAAATTTCGAATTTAAAAGATAATGCAGAAAAATGCAGGCGTCTCCTTGTAGCCAAGCCTCTTTTAGACCATGAATAATGATGTGATCAGTTCTGAATAGAATCATAAATCATCAATTAAACAAAGTAACTAGAGCTCCTTTGAAAAGTACTTGCATGTTTTTGAACATAATAAATTAGACATAATAGTTTTTCCACTGAAATGTGGTAGGATTTCATTGTGGGGAAGAACCGTATCATAAATGTGGTTAAATAAAAAAAGAAAAAAGGAACACCAAATTTCTAAATATATTATCAGGTAGGCATTGTATCAAGTTAGCATTCTGCTGAATCTTTGAAAAAATGTCCACCTAACCAATTTGTGTGCAGTGCTACAGGCAGCAGAATGATGTGGAGTCGATCACAGGAAGGCAGAAATGCGGAGGGCTTCGTGTCTCCAGTCCCCTCCTACTGAGGATACAACATCACTCCGTCCTCTTTGTAATCACAGAGAATTCCATTATTGAAGAAGTAGAACTAGAAAGTTCACCTTTCTTTTAACACTGGCAACATCAATTAATAAAAAGTATTTCAATAGAAGTAGCTTAAAACTTCCCTGTTTTTTATTGATGCCACATAAGACAGTAATTACATTTTTTCACAGCTGCATCAAACTGGCAGCTTCATAGTCCTTCTGGAACCCACTAACGTATGCCCTCTGTCTTTGTTGGTTGTTTATAAGTGATGAGCCCTGAGCTTACAGCAGGGTTATAGCTTTTGAGTGCATGACCTTACATTTTGTACTACACCAGTTCATCACAGTCTTCAGGTCCTTCATCTCTTTCAGTCCACTAAACTGATCTACCACTCTAAACAGGAAGTGGAAAAGTCACTGCTTTCCTTTGTCTTGAAACTCATGTATTGCCACATTTATAAGCCACAACTCAAAGCCTGGCCATGAACTTCAGGGCTACTGTCTCCAGGAAACTGAGTATCTCTCTTCTAGAAAATACTTATTTTACCACAGAAGAAAACTGTGTAGGAAAAGTAGTGACACAAGTACAAAATTAGATGCTAGCAAAACTAGATAATAGCATGATTTTTCTTTCTATCTTTTATACATGGAAACAAACGTCAAACTCTTAAAACCAAGGTAAAATGATTTTTTTCCACATGAAACAATGAAATGTTTAAAATAGCCTGACATTCAAATATTAAACTTAGGTTACCAGAAACAAATAGTTCTAATGCCTTGTTGTATTCATCTCCATTTCAATGTTTTAGATTTCTTACAGGGCAATTTTAGGATGCTTAAGATACGTTACAGTATTTTGCCAGAACAAATACTAAATGTTGGTTTTATGCAGAGATTCCTTAAGCAGCTCTAAGAGTGCTTAGGAAAAAGATACCTGATACAACAAAAGGACACTGTATTGACAAAGCATTATCATCAGAATATATACAAGAAAGAGGAAAATACTTACAGATTTTTTATGTCTACTGCTCCTCGGAATGCTTTCCTTGGTATTGCTTGAATCTGATTTTCACTAAGATCACTAAGGAAAAAAAATAAAATTGAACTTAAAGTCTGCCATACAAATTTCTTTCTCTGTACAACAAAAAGAACATATAAGAGAATCATTTCAGCCATTATGGTTCAGTCAATGTTTCCAATAAAGCTTACTTTATTACCGTAACTGATTTGTAGTTGAAGAAAAAGAAGCAGCAATAATACTCAAATTAGTTTATCTGTGTTGCCCTAAGTAGCTCCTTCACAAAACAACAATATATATGTCTAACAAAAAGCAGAAGCATTACATAATTTAACGATGAAGGCCAAACTGATCTAGTTTTTAAGTGAGTAATTTCACTTTTCCACCCATTCCAAACCCATGACATCAAATATTTGATGGTATGTTCAGCTTATGCAAGCAAGACTGAAAACCAGCAAAAAGAACAGGTAATGAGCTGCTGTAAAACAACTATCAAGCTGTGTAATGTCTGAATTTTGTTTCAGAGTCACAGGCACCATATATGTTAAAACATCTTCCAGCAGACAGCTAATGCTCTTCCCCGAAATCCCTGCAGGACCAACTGTACCACACTATCTAAGGCCAGTATGTTTTCTAAAAGAAAAATTGTATTCAAATTCTTATTCATTAGTATGTTTTGCTATCAGTATAAATAAACAGCCCTGTTTCTGAAATTTAGAAATATTTTTGGTCTTCATAGTTCCATACCAGAAATAAAATCCAGACAACTGATGTAAAGATGGCAGCTGAAGACACCAGAAAAAAAAAAAAAAGAGAACAAAACCAAAGTAGAATCCAGGGGTTTTCATTCATGCTATATGCCATTAACGAGTAATGCAGCGCAACAGATGATCAATATATCAAAGTCATTATCAGCACCATGTGCAGTTTGGAGGCTTCACTTCAGACAACAGTTTGCAACCCTGGACCAAACATACCTACCCCACACATAGCTCACAAATGTCTGAAGGCCTTCAAAGGGATCTATCTACCTTGGTATACTAAAATTATGAAATCAAGTCTTCTTTTGGAGGCCTTCAGAGATGCATCTATAGACAATATGGGGAACACAAGAAATTACATGAAGAGTCTTGCTTTAGCATCTGAACAAATTTAGAAACAAAATGGATATATGCAGGCTGTCTCTATACTAGGATTTTCAGCCTGTTTGCAGAGCAGTTTTGTTGTGGCTAAACATTAAATTTTACTAAAACCAAATCAGGAGCTTCACTCCAAAAGCACATCAAATGCAATCCAACCACTAACAGGAGAAGTAAAGTTCTGCAATGTCTTGCTTTTCAGAGACATCCTTGGATGACTTTTTCAGACAGCTTTTAGGAGAAACATTGCAAAATGGTGACTAGAAATAAGAGATCTAGCTCAGATGAAGTGAATAAGCAAGAATCATTTAGTTGCTTACACATAAACAGTCATGCTTTTGACATATTCTTTCCCT
>NW_010421589.1:9646-14068 GCF_000710305.1 Buceros rhinoceros silvestris | reverse complement strand
TTTCCCTAAAATGTAATCCAGCATGAACTAATATTTCCACTTACTAGTAATTACTCCTGAAGATCTCTTTCAGATTCATGAACTTAAAATAATAATTTGAGGACTTTATAAAACCCCACACTGACAGACATTAGCAAAGGTTATATCAATATAATTCTTCTGAAAATAATTCTATGTACATTGAAAGCACCTTTCTTTTATCCAATTCATTGCTAATCTATGGAAAATCACATTCCATTTACTAAATCTTTCATAGTTCGTGCATCTAACTGCACTGCAATATCTTGCAAAGTATATTTAAAACTAGACCAAATTTTACTATTATTAACCATGTGTGAAAAAAGAGAATGCGTGAGCTGTGATTTAATTTTCAGGCCACCAGGTAATCTTGCACTGGTCTAACAATAAATTCAATGGCAGTGAATGAAAAAGCAGCCTTCAGCATTTGTTACAGTAACGCGACATAACAGCCTACTTGCTTTAAAAAAAATGCCATTGGAAATTTAAACAGCAATTGACTAATACATTTTACCTATATAAAAACTGTGCATGAAATGGTAAACTAGCAGTAGTGATTTGTATCATGACTACTTTATAATACAGATATATATACACATATATATACGCTGCCATACTCATATACTGCAGGAGGTAATTGGAAATGGTGCATTACACTTTTTATGACAGTTAATAGAGTACCATCATTCACCATATTATATAATTTTAAAAGTGGAAGATGATCAAGACTGGGACAATGTGTAAACTATTTAAAAAAAAATTAATAAACAGTATCAATGGTCAAAATTTTTCTTTCCTTGACTAATATCACAAATGCAGGGACTCAAAAGTCACAGCTACTGAGTCAGATTCCTCAATAAACTGAGGTTGTATGTGTGCGTAGAAGGGCGTTGAGGTGTGTTCAGAGAAGGGCAACAAAGCTGGTGAAGGGTTTGGAGAGTAAGTCTGATGAGGAGCATCTGAGGGAACTGGCGTTGCTTAGCCTGGAGAAAAGGAGGCTGAGAGGAGACCTTATTGCCCTCTACAACTACCTGAAAGGAGGTTGTGGAGAGGTGGGGTTTGGTCTCTTCTCCCACGTGACAAGTGACGGGACAAGAGGAAATGGCCTTAAGTTGTGTCAGGGGAGATCTAGGATAGATATCAGGAAGAACTTCTTTACAGAGATGGTTGTGAAGCATTGGAACAGGCTGCCCAGGAAGGTAGTGGAGTCCCCATCCCTGGAGGTGTTTAAAAGATGTGTAGTTGTGGTGCTGAGGGACATGGTTTAGGGACCCTGGCAGTGCAGGGTGAACGGTTGGGCTCGATGATCTTAAAGGTCTCTTACAACCAAAATGATTCTGTGATTTTGTGATTCTGTATGTAAGTCTGTGTGTTATGTACCTGCAAAGACGGCAGACTCACTAATCTAGCACGCACTAATATTTCGACTTACTAGTAATTACTAGGTCCACACAGTCAACAACATTTCCATGTAGCACAGGCTGATGCAGACTAAAGTAGTGTTCCCTGCTAATTTTATCACATCCAAAATGTAAACTACTTGATTGCAAAGGTTGGTTTTTTTAACAATGTATCTGCTGGTTTGCAAAGTTTTCTTGGAACTGTTTATGTAACAGAAGTGTAAGTTATTCATTCATTTCTTCATGGCAAAATTCTACCTGTCATAAAAAATACGATTCAACACATAATTTATGCCTACTTATACCAGGAAATTTTTCAGTAATTATTTATCGATTGCTTCAAGTTTTCATCTGCTCAGTCTAAAAAAGTTTTCCTTATCAAAACCTTGAGAGGCTTAAACAAACACACAACTTTTTCTTCTTGCATAAATTACACCTACATTTCACACTGCAGACCTAGGATTCAGTAAGAAGTTGCTGTGTGGTCTCTTTTTATGATGTTTTTACTCATTCCACTGCAATTGCTCTCACACACAAAAAGATCACAACCAGCACAGGGTGCACTGTGACTATCTGGGGAAATTGGGCAAAAACCTACTTTGTAGATAAACCCAGACAATTTTTCGGGCTATTACGTCACATCCATTTGACTTTGCAGCTTATATTTTGCAGTGAGTAAAAGCGCAAACCTCATTTTTGGCCTGATAGTCACTGGCTTCCTGCTCTAATTACTATGTGAACTTCATCTCCCATCCCAAGAAAAGGCTGCATTTGAATACTGAATATAATTTCTGATGGCACTTGGTACCCCTAAAATGAAAGAGGCTCTGAACATTTCAATAAAATTTAAGCCACTAAACAGCAGAACACCGTACTTTTACATGAACAAATCTGTATTATTCAAAGAAATCTATCTTAACATTTGAAACCAGCAACTTGACCGAGATGCTTTCATTGGAACAAATTATTCTCCATTACTATTATAGCCCAAGATCTTACATCAAAATTCAGCATACCTCTGGAACAGCACAATTAATTAAAAGATGTTTTGTATACAGCTAGAGTGAAAAAGCCATGGCTATCCTGTATTTTTTTTATTTCTAAATAAAGTACAGTGGTCTAGTAAGGTGTCTGATAAATTCATCTTTATGTAGATTCTAGTTGTCCTACAAGCCTCTTTCAACTAAATTGTTTTTGATTCTTTTATATCATTCCTAAAGAGATATATTCAAAATTATTAAGTCTGAAGTGGAGTACCTTAGACATTGACCCTTCAAGAAAATTGTTTAGTGTATCTTTGCGGGCTTCATTCATTTCATTAACCAGTAGCAGAGCACCTTCACACACCCAGCCTCCAATGCACCTCCCCACTCATACGCTACCAAACCAGTGCTTGAGATCAGAACTGCCATATAAAACTTCAGTCTCTGTTTCAGTGTGAGATGTCCTCAAGCCAAAAGGTGGCACAGTGTTATTGAGGTTCGATAGATTTTCACACCAAAAGCCATCCGGGCAACTTTCAACTGGCAGTTTGAGTTTTTCAAGCTGGCAGCAGTTGAAAAAGGCTCTTTTCACAGAAAGCACAGATGAGCTCCTGTGCTGCTCTAGATGCAACTGCACCATCTAGTTTATAGTGGTTTGTTTCAGACACATTTAAGCCGAGTATATGTCAAGCATTCTTCAGAGTTTTACTATTCTGGCTGCAACCTCATTATCTCCAAAGCAAAACAAGAAAACCAAATCCATATACCAGACAAAGCTGAATCCCACCCTAAATGAAGATACAGACAGGAGAATGAACAAAGATTTCTTAATTTTTTTTCCCAGCTATAGTGATTCTTCATCCCATCGAAGGTCAGGTGAGTGTTTCTAAATCAGGGACTAAATATGTTGCACCTATTTTTTTTTCCCGTTTTATAATTAACAAGGTCTGTGCAAGTATTCAAATTCAGCAATGAAAATAAAGCAATACTACAGCCTCTCTAGGATCCATGATAAAGTCACTCCTGGAATTACCGTGCTTACATAAAATATAATTTCTTTTTAAACAAGCGGGGTCAAGGCAATTTACATGCAATGTATACTGATAATCACATATGCCTCAGCTTTTAAACCAATTTCCAAAGATTAAGATTTTAATTCTGTTATTTTCAGTGACACAATAGCAGAATTTGTCTAACTTGAAATTATGCCTGACAGAATATAGATTTCTGTATTTCACAAACCAACGAAAAAGGAAAAAAAAAACCCATAAAATCAAACCTCTCAGCCCACCCTTCCCTCAAAAATCAGCTTGATTTCATGTATTCAATTAATAATCTTTTTTTCTTTTTGATCCAGAATACAATCATAATGCATCATGCTTTGCCAAAACCTTGCTACTGTTGAATCCTTCCTAAGAGCAGGATGGAAATGGTACATTTATCTTTATTGTATTTACTACTTAGAAGTGTATCAGGGGGAAAAAACCAAAACAGAACAACCCAAACCAGAATCTTGCTAGCATTTCAAATTCATACCAATATAATGTAATAACCCACTCCCACAGAAAACCTCAAAAACTTATACATGCTGTTGCTTTTTTATCTAAGAATAAAGCCTTCAGATGACCTGATATTAACAAGCCTGATAAGAGTGCTTTAGTTCTCAAAAAATGCAGAAAGTACTGCATTGCAGCTATTTTATTACTTACCAGGTATGGTCCCCAGTTGAATATTCCATTTACCCTTAAAAGGAGTGATAAATTTTTAATTACATAAATTGAAACACCACATGTAATATCTGTATCCTATGCTGTTACGGCTGTATCACAGTCTTCTTGTGTGGCTAAAATGATTGTTCGTTCTGAAACAATAAATCATTTGAAGATGGCATACCTGCTTGTAAATTTAATTACTTGTAATTTTATTTTCCTCTGTGGTTTAACCTCCCTCTGTGTCCAACCAGCAATACCATAAATCTATACTGCCATTCTCTACTTTATAGAATACTGACTAGTGGGAAA
>NW_010421589.1:5256-9548 GCF_000710305.1 Buceros rhinoceros silvestris | reverse complement strand
AATGTGTTCTGATTTTTAAAGGGAAAGGCAGAAATACTGAGTCAAACTAAGTACTGAAAAGTTATCAGTTTATTTATACCAGTTCATAAAAAGCAGCTCAGAAGGCAGCTATTCCATGATCAGCACCCTTAATAATTATTTAAATATATCTGACACAAGTTAACTAAGCCTTGCTTAATACTTCTCTTTTACTGGAGAACAATAGTTTTAACATTAGCTAACTATATTCTGCATGAAGTACGCCATGGCCAACTATCACAAAAAATAACACTACAGGGCATTCAAAGAAATAAGCAGAATAATTATTTTAAATTATTTGACTGAAAATCAAATAAATGAATTTGGGCATGGGGATTTTCACTTGGAATTCAAAGGTGGTGAAAAAAATATGTACATATTTTAGACTAGGATAGGATATTTCCATGAGAAAAGACTTACAGTGATCATTTGGTCCAACCAGATGATTTCAATGGAACAAGTAACAGCTTCTTTTTATGAACAAAAGTATCAATTCAATATCTATCCCAAAATAATAAAACTAAACAATTTACAAATATCAAATGATCCTCTCCTTTGAAGTTGTTTTCACTATGATTCGCTTTTTCCTCAGTGCTATTCAGTGTTCCTACAACGTATCTGTATCTGAGTACACCTTAAAAAGTACAGAAATGTAGGTGACAGTGAGAAGACACTACTTGTTCATTAAGGAGCTCCTTGCAGAGAGAGCCTGTGAAATGCGCTCCAGCACTGGATGCTGGACTTCGTTGAAGATGTCTATGAGGTCTTACATGGCTCAAGGCACTTCTTCAGCCACAGTCACCTTAATGAGGCACGGCATCTAAAACTTCAAACCTATTCCAGAGCAAGACCCAGGTTTGCAAAAGCTATTATTTATTCCCCTGGTTTTGATATTATGGAAAACAAAGTACCCTGGCTCACTGGGAGGCACTGAAGACACCAGCAGTAAAACCTGAGCTCCCAGAAAGGGAAAACTTGCTGTGACACGACAGCGTAAGCCATGGCTCCATGTTTCAATTGTGTCCTGCAGTGTCTTGAGAGAAGGATGGAAAGAGATTATTTCTTGTTATCATTAATGCTAGCAGCTGCCTCCATTTGCAAAAGCTGCTGTAACAGTGGGCTTTCAAATGCAAGAGGACATAATGAAATGGAAAAGTAGTGGTTTTGTGTTTTGCTGGATCTCCTCCTAAAATGACAGTTTTCCACTTTCTAAATTTGAATAATAAATATTTCTGCTGTGCATTAGGTGGTTTGTGTTACCATGGAAAACTTTAGATCAGATTTTTTTTTACTGCTCATGTACCTTCATTTATCATCACACAACCATATTCTTAAATTGCAAAATTTCAGTGTGACAAGGAATTTAATGTTGGACCTTTTCTAAATGCTACAGAGGCACACTTTGGAAACCATTGGTTTTATTGCATTAGGATAAGGTATGTAAGCAAGAAAATAACTTACTATATTTTCTCTAATTTTATATAAGAATTATGTAACAAGAATCAAACCAAAGTACAAGGTTTTCAAGAATACAGTTGCTACTGAACGATTACATTATGGTGTAAATGTAGGGAGAGTATCCTGGAGATTAAGTTCCTCGAAAATTAATGGCTCAGATGAACTGAACCTACTGAAGCATATTTGAAATTCCATCATGACAAAACCAGATCATATTGTAGAATGTAGCTTACTGAACAAATGTGAATGTTTTAATGTATAACACAACAGGTTTTTATTCCATGTTCAGCAAATATATTAACATATACAAACAAGCCAAGGACCTTTCCCATCAGTCAGATGAGGTTTTTCCAGTTAATTGTTACAATACTGACATACGTCTGGCTTCACAGAGTTACTGTATAACAAGTTACAGTACTCCATCGCTTATTTATGAAGACAATCTTATACCCAAATGGCTTCTCATGTCCTTTTAACACGGCGTACCTTATGGCAGGTCTATGGGTCAATTAAGAGAGACAGAATAAAGAAATATTTTAAAAATTATATACTTAACAATTCAGTCTAAAATCTTGTTCTGTAAAAAAGACCAACAAACCCACACAAAGAACTCTGCTGCACCATTATTCTTTGACTATGAAATAAACAATTTAGCTTCCTATTAATTCCAATTTTTTTCTCTTGTTCAGTAAAACATCCAATGAAGCTCTTCTTCTTCATAATGAAGATATAAAATGATTCAAATACTATCAAAAGTAGCTGATATGTCTCTAGGAATATATTTATCTCCTTGTGAAGATCGAAAATATGAATTATAAATTCTAGCATTATTAGTTCTGTAAATCATTATCATTGGTCTTATCATCATTCCAATCTGTTTCCCAGAACTAGGATAAAATTTAATGCCTGAGAAAGGTACTATTAACCTTTTGCAAATGGAGAAACTAATGTGGTGCGTATCAGTGGTAGCATGCATCAGTACCATGCTGAGGAGCACAAAGCAGCTGAGAAAAATTTAGATCACAGAATTGCGGGTTCTTTCTGCATCACTGATTTCCATTTGCTCTGTTGACCTTCTATAGACTCAGATGCTGTAGTCAGTAGATACATAATCTTTTCTCACGCTAAAGCAGGATCACTCCCTATGCCATGGTATGCAACACTGCCCAAGTGAATATTTTGTATGTCGCAACACAGGGAGATCATCACTGCAATATGGACAGAACTGTATGAGTTACAGCAATTCTTATGGTACAGAAGGAATATTCCACTTTTCCAAGAACATTCTGACTGAATTTCCCTGCTCATTTTCATCTCTCACTTTTTAATGATATCTCTTTTCATGATATCACTGAAGTTTCTCTCATTCTTAATACTTCAGGTTTTTTAAATGTTATCCATTTACAAATCTGTAATTGAATCAAAATGTACTTCTTATTATAACATGGTTACATTATTACTTGTATTATTTAAGCAGCAGATATTTTAAGGTTTTTATCTATTTATTTACCAAAGCAGAGGCGGAAATCATTTATGCATACAGCACAGAATGTATACAGCAAAAGAGAAAAACTAACACACTACGCAACAGAAGTACTTACAGCCTGGTAATATCCAGAGTTTATCAGTACCTTCAACCTCAACAATTAGGACAAATCATCAAAAAATTAAATGATGACAAACAATGCTAACCTTTTTTTTTTTGTTTGAGAAACATCCTGACTTCTCATACCTATGCAGTATAATGTGGTATTGACTTGTTTATAATTTTAAGTATTAGTAATTGGCAATTTCTGCAGAATAAAAATAGCACAGATTGCAAGTACTAGGTCTTCTTAATTTTTAATATGATCAGATTTTAGGTTTGGAACAAGCCAAAACCCCCAGTCTCAGTCCTGGCGTGGAAGTTCATCTATGGGCCTCAAAATCAATTCTACTCTACAATATCTTCAAAAGTGCACTTTAATCAATTTGTATATTCTGGTACCATTTGAAACTAATTGCGTAAGGAGAATCACCATTTATCCTTTATCATGCTAGAGTATCCTAGTGTGGGCAAATGCTAATTATGAAATAAAACAGGAGTATTAGGACCACACATGCATTTTACTGAATTCTTAGAAATTATTTTTGAAAAAGAAAGCCTTTATTAGTCTGAAAGTCTTTATTAGTCTGTTCCACTAAATGAATAGTTAATTCTCTCTTGTTTAGGCCTACCAAAACAAAAAAAGGAAATAATCAGACGTTGTAGCTCCTAAAGAGGAAAGGACCACCCACAATTTCAAAGACAGAGAAATGCAGTACTACTTCAAATTTGGCTTCAGTCTAATCCTTCTGATAGAAAAAGATCCATGTAAGAAAAACTTCAAGACCGCCTGCCCAAAGAAAACTTACCAATTCTTCATCCCACATAGAGTCTCAAACTGGTCAAGCTGAAGGAAGGTACAGAGCGACATTTACTGACTGCTGCTTGTCATGTATTTCTAACGGCAGTACCGTTCCCCTGACAGTGCCTGAAGCACTGCACAGCACAGCTGTGAAGTGTGAGGGTACCGTTGACCTACAACTCTACTTGGAGTTTGCAGAGTGAGAAATGACTTTTATCCATATGGATGTATATCTTGCATTTAAAGTTTCAAAAATGTTAATTTAGTTCAGCCAATAGCTTGTAAAGCATCTATGTTTTTTGTCTGTGCATTTTCCTCTCCTTTTTACTTAACCAGGTTGTAACTGAAGGTGAATTAGAGAATAACTTTAACCTTTATGTGTCACTATTTCATACCAGACCACAAAAGACCATTTCTTTGCAAGGAAAG
>NW_010421589.1:0-5162 GCF_000710305.1 Buceros rhinoceros silvestris | reverse complement strand
GCTAGTTTAATTTCACCAGCCTCTCATAGGTGATTTGGTGATTAATTTTTAATCAACTATTGCACTTGATAGATTTGAAAATGCACTACAAGTAAGGACTTAAAAAGGATAAAGCAAGATGCTGCCAGGTAACTTTCCCTTCTTCTGGTACGTTACACACTCAGCATATGCATGGCTGAAACATCCATTTGGCTTGGTTTGGGGACATGCTCACATTAAGAATAGATGAGATGGCACACTTAATTTTCCAAAAGATCTCTTCAACAGTATCTGAAAAAAACTATCACCACTTTTCCCAGTAACAAAACTTGTTTTTTAGCAGGAGTTTGTGGCTGTCAACATGTCTTTAATATTTAATATTGTTTCATCTGCTTTGGAATTGAAACCATAAGCACTTTTAGGAACTGATTGAAAGGTGATCTTGTATATTGTCTAGTTTCACTACACAGTGTATCTAACCCTGTATACCCTGTTCTGACATATCACTCAGCAAATCATGGCAATTTCTTTCTCTCTAAAATGGAGCAGAGTAGATTCCTGATCCAGCCTCATTATGCATAGCTGCTATTCCAATACAGGCAAGTAATAATTGCATAGAAAAGAAGGCTGAGGGGAGACCTTATCACTCTCTACAACCACCTGAATGGAGGTTGTAGCAAGGTGGGGGTCAGTCTCTTCCCTCAATTAACAAGCGACAGGACAAGAGGAAACCGCCTCAAGTTGTGACAGTGGAGGACATTAGCAAAAAAATTCTTCACCTAAAGGTTACACAGCATTGGAAGAGGTTCCCCAGGGAAGCAGTGGAGGTATTTAAAAGATGTGTAGATGTGGCATTAAGGACATGGTTAAGTGGTGGACTTGGCTGTGCTAGGTTAATGATTGGTCTTGACGATCTTAGAATCACTTAAGTTGGAAAAGACCTTTAAGCTTCTATGATTTTACCGCTGGACAAAGACATTTTTCATCAAGTATAGACCAAAACTGTTATTCTAATAATAAGGTGAGTACTCAGGTGTTTCCTAACAGTAAAACTAACCTTGAACAGTTTGTCAAGGGACAGCCAAAATTTGGAGAGTAAGCTAGAAATGCTCTTGCAGATCATTAATGTTGAATGGTTCCGTGCTCACTCTTCTTTCATTTGTACCGAATGATGCAATTTGGCGATTGTCTCTTGAAAAGGGCTGATTGCTTAACAAGACAGATTTATTGTACAGTCTTAGCTTTATACAATATGTCCGTAGTCACACAATATATGTAAAGTACAGACGCTTTCAGGCTTTGAGGCTGTTGCCTGTCAGTGCCAAAAAGTGTGATAAGAACAGCATAAGAAACCAAAGCAAATTCTAAGAGGATTACCATGTATGTTCAAAAAAAATTGACAACAGCTAAGCTACCATCCTAATTACTGTTTATCAAGATGACCAATATTATATCATTGTTTTCCTGGGCTTCACCCATCTGCTCATAACCATCTGTCATTTCTTATACTATAATATTTTTTCACAGAAACACTTTGTTTTATTTCACACTCAGTTGATTTTTTTTTTTTTTTTTTTTTTTTTTTTTTTGTATTCTGTGTTTGTACAATGCCTACCACCACTGGGTTTCTGGCTCAAAGATTCTAGGACTTCAAACTGTACTATAAGTAAATTAACAATAAAAAGGATGACAGAAACATGTGTGTTCATATCATCCTCCACTTCTATGATAACGAAATACAAAATAGTATGAACAATCTCCATTATTTAGGTTCAGTAACTGGATAATTTTTTTGAGTGGATTTTTTGTTTATTCTTTCTTGTGTGTTTTGTATATGCTGATTAATAAAAGTAAATTAAAAGTTCTTGGGAGAAAAGGAAAAACAAATTATTGAGAAACATCAGGGAAATTACTGATATGAATATTCAAGTATTCTGGAACTAAAACTTCTCCTTGATCAGGATTAAATGAATTTAATACTCTAGAGCTAAGTATCTCAGAAGTCTCCCAGCATTTGAGTTTCTCTTCTAGGCTTCTTTTCCTTCTTGAGCCTCACTCTGCTCCTCGTGGCTTTGCAAGCTATTTCCCCCAAACTCCTTTCACCACAATCTCTTTCTTCTCAACGCCATGCAAAGAACAAGAATTTCAAGAGATGGCTTGCTGTTGTAAAAGGAGCTGAGAATATGGAAGAGGCAGTACAGTCGGCCTACAAAACAAGAACAGTGTACGTACCCTAGCTGAATGCAGAGGATATTTAGAATTGAAAACTCTTGTAAAAATGGTAAAAACGCCTATAAGCAATGAAAAGGAAGCTGGTAATTCCAGAATGAACTGATAATAACCGATTTCGTCATTAATAGGAATCTAAAAAGAACAATCCACGACAAAAACTTGGATCAGAGGGCTCCCAAGGGTATGTGCAAAATCCTATAGCAAGTTACAGCCCTGGCTACACGCTACTGCCACAAGACCATTACATCAATTACATCTAAATGCCCTAGAAAACTCACCTACAAAATAATCCACACTAAGCTCAATTTAGCATTATATAAAGAAAAGCTTAAACTGTATTTCTACTTCTGCCATACTTCTCCTTCCCTGCCCCCCACCCCCCGCCCCCCTCAAAGTTACAAAAAAATCAGATGTGTTTACTAGGAATAGTTTTCATTCAGACATTTTTTAAGCTTAAAGTCCACAAAGCTCAGTTCCAGGACTGCACTTTTCCACTGACACCATCAAAGAGTGGCTGCTTTTAACTGCACTTTAAAAACTCATCTTCCCTTCCTCCTTCAGACTTACTTCCTCTATCTGTAGGTTTTCAAGTCTTTTTTCCAAATTGCTTCCATGTAAAAATTCTTTCCTTTCAACCATTTTCCAGACTCATCTAAGTAGCTAATGGAGCTTCTGCTCAAGTAAATAGCCAGAAAACCCTACTGAGAAGCTGTAATAATTAGGATAAAAAGTGTTCGTGTGTGGATATACCAGGATCTTTTTGTGAGGGTTTTTTTTTTTTTTAATTTAGGAGAGGGGTTATTTTGTTTTGCTGTTTGGGAGCACAAAGGCAGTTAGATGGGATGGATATCAGTTAAGTAATTGAAATCAAATGGCAGCATACTTAGCATGAGTAAGGGTGACACTGATGTCTCCATTCACAAGCTATTATACACTAGGGTAAGTCAACAGATGACTTCAGGTCAGAGAGATCTGGATAACCTTATAGAGACTGATGATGGTTATGGTAATGGGACGAAAGAGCTATTAAATGTACTAAAAAAAAAAAAAAAAAAAAAAAAAAAAAAAAAAAAAAAAAAAAAAAAAAAAAAAAAAAAAAAAAAACAAAACAAAACCTGAACAATACATAAGCTCCCCTATTGCTTGAAGACTAATTCTGAAACATACCATGAAACATTTGAAGATTTAAAATGACAGCATTTTGCTTAAACTATAAATTTAAAAAAGAAAATGGGATCTAAGAAATAAACCTAAATATAAGAACACATGATATTGCACTCATATGAATTATAGCCGTTAAAGGGATCAGCAACATCTTGGCACCGCACTGCCGACTTTCTGCTAAAGCAGTCTGTGTAAATCCATTTGTACTTCTAAGGGATTCAGTAAGAGTTCTGCTAACTCAAAAATCCTAGGACACGTCAAGTGCATGTATCTGTACTTGCTCTTCTAGCTGAGTAAGAATGTATCTCCTCTGACAATGGGACCAGCTCAAAGCTCTGAGGTGACTGGATTTAAAAGACATTTACACAGACAGCTGAGGTGTGAGGATTTGCTTGTACATGGGCTGCGCGGCACTTGCTATCTATTGCCATATGGCTAATTCCCTCTCAAGCTTATTCCTCTGTTGCAGTTCATATTACAGTATACTGTTTTACAAACTTACAGCCTCCAACATCTGTAGCAAAGGGCCCAGAAATTGATTTAGATGCTGAAATACAAGCACATCCAATCCTGCTTCTACACAAGGCTATATATCGTTGTTGGACGACTGACACATGGCCCCCACATGCACTGGTGATAACATAAGCCTGCCAGGCACAGATGTACTTACAGCTCCAGAGAGATGCGATCTAATGATGGATAGGAATAACCCAATCATATGAACATTTGTATTTGTAAAACCTACCTAGTGCTACAGACAATATGTCTACATTTCACTGCCACATTTCTTCAAGGATATCAAGATGTTCCTAAGGTATGACAAGCATATGATGAAACTTAATGGTACGTAAGATAGAGAGACTGCTTTCTGAAGCACAACTTAATAGTTGCAAGTTTTAAAAGTTAATTGCTCTTCTGGCAAACCCAAAGAAAATGAAATTAAATTAGATACTGGAACTTTTTCATTAGAAGGCTTTGGCAAAATAAAGTTAATAGATGGAAAGCTTTCTGCAATTAAAAGTGACAGGCGCATTGCTTTCTCTAAAAGCTTTTAAATCACATCTGACAAAAGGCCTACTAAGATGCATTTTTTTTAAGCCCCTTCTAATCTATGCAATTTATATGAATCAAAATACTGTAGAATTATTGAAGATACATCAAAGTCATGGTTTTATGACAGTTAAAGGGCTAAAATTTCAAAAATTCTGTAGAGATATACATCTAACATATATTGGATAATGTATTAAATCGTAACAGTATCCTGTTCCCATTCACTTTATTTGCCAGCGTGATTTCCTGCTTTAATTCTTAATCAGTGCATGAGAAATAAACAACTTGATTTCCATCATTTAAAATCAAGATGTTGATGGTAAATTCAGGTCAGTTACAACTTTGTTTGAATTATCTGTTTGACGTGTTTAAGGTGATACAAGAGATAGACATGGTAACCAGTTTTTATATACATCTACTATTTCCCAGTATTTACGCCTCCTTTGAAGAAACTTTTTCAAAACAGAAAGTACCTGTCTTGAAAGCAGGCTGAAAAGTTTGAGTTCAGCTTCTGCTGTGCCTCTTAAGAGTGAAAAACTATTTTTAATGAGCATGTTCCAATAGTGTGAGCAAAACCACTTACGGCACGTCTTTCCTCCCCCCGCCCCGCACCCCAACCTCAGACATGCCTGTGCCAATTCTTTACCTCTCATTCCTCACTCACAAAACCAGAGTACTTAAACAGTGCTACTGCTTTTTTTTACCTTAAAAGAAACCTAACAGACCCAAAACTAAAA
>NW_010421588.1:178172-178390 GCF_000710305.1 Buceros rhinoceros silvestris | reverse complement strand
CCTCCCCCCCTCCCTTCTTCTCCACAAAATGAAAGAAAAGAGAAAAAGCCCCTCAGAAGATGAGTAAACAAGAATATGCTAATCTACTCCAGGGTGCTCCACCTTCCCAATTGAATGATTCCCATTAAAACTGCAGGGATCATGACTAATCAATCAGCTAGAAGGAGCAGATAGCTCCAGAGGTTTAAACACTTTTGCTGTTTTCTTTTTCACCCCCG
>NW_010421588.1:175403-178037 GCF_000710305.1 Buceros rhinoceros silvestris | reverse complement strand
CCCCCCCCCCCTTTCTCCCTATCACTTTTCCCCCTCTTATTTATTTTTTAAAGAAGACAATCAAGATCAATGGATCAATGTGACCAAAATCCAGCACCCCTCTTTCTGCAGTCTCCCCAGCTTTCTTCCTCAGTCCAGTCCAAAACACACATTCCTATTTTTTTTTCTTGGCAAAAGAGAAAGCTATTTCTCCTCTCAGACTCCCCGTTGCACTTTGCTGGTAAACCTTATGCTCCTCTGCAGCACATAAAGAGTCTTGAAACTTGAGTCTCAGATATTTTTTTAATTGCTTGCTTTCTTTCTCTCTTTTTCACTCTCTCTTTTCCTAATTCTTTCTTTTCCTCTTATTATTTTCTTAAAGTTATGCAATCAGCCGGGCTCCCCCTTTTGAGGTCCCCCTCAGTGCAGTTGTGTGCAGCTAATCCAAATGTTGCATCAAAGGTCCCCATCGAATCATCAGGAGCTAAAAGGAGAGAAGCTTTTTGAAGAGCATTTGCCTTCCAGAAGCTGTAGCAACAGAGCAGGATTTGGCTTTTGAATGCTCCAAAGACTCCTGGGGTTTTTTTTAAATAATAAGAAAAAAAATAATTTTATTGGTGGATTGAGTCAAAAAAATCCTCTCTCAATATTGCTAATTTTTCAGCCTGAGGAATCAGCTCCCCTGGTTTCCTTGGCTGAGTTGTAGCCACAGGTAAGGTTCTGGCTGCTTGCTGGTTTGGAGATCTCTGTTTCTGAGCTGGGACGTTTCTTTTTTTTCCTCTTTTTTTTTTTTTTAATATTTTTTTTTCACTCTTGAAAGATCTCAAAAGCTCCCCCTGATGGCAACAAAAAGGATTTTTCTAAGTACTGAGTAAGTGGAAATGACTTAGCAGGAGCACACTCTGAGTCTACGGGCCGCTATTCCACCCTGAAGAATCCGGCAGTACCACGTTAAATCACGCCAAATTCAGCTGCAAATCCAGCAACCCCCGTCCTCCTCCTCTTCCATCTCCAAATTAACAACTGTCACTCCTTACTTTCCTATAAACTCGTAACAGCCATCGCACACGAGACTCCTCCTGGGACTGTAACTTTCTGCTTTTGCAGATTTCCCTATAAATTGGAGTTTGTTAGGGCTCCTGACACCTCAAATACACACGATAAAACTCATCAAAGGAAATTTCTCAAGAAGGAAGAGTTGTTGCACTCTAGCAAGGCTTTGAGAGATGTGTTTGCAGCTTTTTATTAATCTGCAAACACTCAAGAATGGACAATTGGCATTTTCAGAGATGTTGGACGTATCCACAAAGTCCCACCAGAAGTCACTGAGAGCTGCAGCTGACCAGCCCCTCTCTAACCACAGACCCTCCCTCCCCAACAGCTCCACTTACGAGACAGACGCAGAATACTGGCAACACCTACCAAGTTTTAATAGGAGATCCCAGAGCAATTAAGCGTCTCAAAAACCCAGAGGAAATGGTTAGCCAGGAAACAAACCATACCCTGGTATAAACTCCCATAAATGTCCCAAAGAACTCAAGAGGGATGCAAAAAGACACTTACAGGGACACGCCTGCTCGGCAAAACCCATTTAAGATCCAAGCTAAAGCACTGCGCTTTCCTGTTCTAAGGGAACGCCTAGAGGACAGTGCAAAACTAACAAAAAATGCAAAAGTGGAAAGCAAACCTGGTCACCTTCAAATAAGAGCTAAACCAGGATGAGCCTCGCTGCCGGCGGGGTGGACGACACCGCGTTCTCCACTTGTCGGGAGCTCTGCCCTTGTCGAGCGCGGAAGAGCAGGCGCTTAACTTCGATAACGTGGGTTGCAGTTTTTCCAGGGGAAAAACCTAAACCTGTGAAATCACAATGTTTCTCAGGGACATTATGATTTGGCTGATATCATCCAAGAAAAGTATCAAAACATTTCCATTTGATGGCACCGCATCATTTCCTTTTGAACATACTTGACCTTCTACCTCTCACAATACCACTGGCAATAGAAAGGGTTTCGCTGCGACCACAACGCATCAGACTGCGCCTCCAGGAACAAATCCTGGGGCACTCTTGCTGCAGAGGCGAAGTCCAAAGCTCACCTTTCTGTACTCATGGAAGGCAGAAAAATGTATGAAAGCATGGAATTTACCTCCAGTGCACGAACCAAGCGTTCGGTCAGGTTTATTTCTAAGACATTGCAAAAGCATCAAAAAACGGGCTGCATAAACTCCCGAGTCCTGAGCAGTAGAGAACAGAGGGTGGAAGGGATGGGACTGTAGGAACAGTGAGTAAATCTGGGATTCCTTAAGCCTGTGGGTCAGATCTAACTTCCCTGACAACGGATGAAATTCTACCCTGCACAGATGGACATTTATTCGCTGCTTAAGCCAGTACTTTAGTGATGTACGGGCCTTCTGGCAGAGGGGTTTCTACCCGAGGAGAATAATCCTCCTGTTGAACTCGAGTGGAGTATTCTCCTAAGTAAAGGGAGCAGGATATTGTCTCGCATCGAGAGATATTTTCACAAGAAAAAAGCGGAAAAAAGCACCAAACCCTAGATACAGATACAGAGATGAGAATTAAAATAGATATTTATGATATTATGCCAAAAAAATAGCACTGAGCTCCATGCTGTATGCAGTCATTATAAGTAGAAATAC
>NW_010421588.1:165208-175291 GCF_000710305.1 Buceros rhinoceros silvestris | reverse complement strand
CGAAGCCTGCCAATAACTCCCAGGTTCAAGACCAGAGCTGAGTGAATAAATCATAACAAATAATGGTTTTGTCAAATTTTGACTTTTTTCCCTCCTATTTGCAAGCAGAGTGCAAACCCGCTCAAATATGTTTGAAATTATATGCCCATTTCTTCCTCATGTTCAGTGTTTCTCCGAGGCCAATTAGCACACAATTTACTGTAATGTACACATTCCCACATTTGTTCCGTGTTAATTGGGCAAGGAAGTCACACAGCATTATTTTTGGCTCCCCGGAGGTCAGGTTTAATCACTCACGATATAGTAAAATTACTAATTTTGCATACGATGGGAGATTCCACCACTTGAAAGTCTCCTTGTGAAAAGCAGCGTCGGCTCTTCAAATTACTCCCATGAAGGTCAACCGAAAACAACGTTTCTTGAAAGCGGAGCTGCAATGTCTGCCAGTTACAGCTGAGTTGAGGCCCTACTATTTTGGGCAAGTATTTGTACATATTTGTCTGCACAACTCCATCAATCACGGCGGAGGTTTGCATGGTTTTTACCCCCTCACCGATATCCCAATCAAGTCTCTCCCAACTTGGCTTGGGTTGAGGATCGCTGGAACGCAATCCAACAGCTCCTCTGCTCAGAATCAGACAGGGCCCAGACACCAGATTTTAATGCAACGTGTTGGATTCAGGGAATATTTTATGCAATCAACAATGGTATGATAGGAATCACGCTGCCTCCACAGAATAGCGAGGAATGAAACCCAAAGAGCCGAGAATAGCTTCAAAGAAAAAGGGATTTGGGCGTTCTGCGGCGCGGATCGCGTGAAGCCCAGCACCTCTTAGGGGACAGAGCGAGCCACCCGCTTGGTGCCACCACGGTGAGTCAGGGGTTGCGGTGGGTGCAGCGTGGCTACAGCTCCTCGTGAGCCCAGGAAAATGCAGAAATGCTAATAACTGAAAAACCAACAATGAAAAAATGTCAAACATGTTCTGTCTTGGAAAAGATTTAACAGAAGACCTCATTTGGACTCGGTGCACTGGTTTTTAAAATGTTTTATCTGTCCTTCCTCTTATTTTGAAAAGGCCCAACAATTAAAAGTCTGTGTGCTGCCTTTACTGTCTCACTCTGTAACACTAACAACCCTGGTTTTAAGGGTCCTTTCTAACAACTGCCTGGACACTCGTAATTCCACCCAACTCCGCTGACCTGAGCAGGGATCAGCACACCAGCACTCCATTGCCTGTATTAGTGGATACGAGACTCATCTGCTGCTGCTCCCCAGTTGCCCCACATATAAAATATATACTATGTTAATTTACATCAATAAACCAGCTTCATCTCAACTGGAAATACACCATTTAATCCAGAAAAGTTTACTGAACAATTAAGTGCAATAAATGACAATCAAGGCTAAACATTTAATTGATGGCTTTATGAAGGTATCGGTAATTTTATAAGGTAATTTGCAGTCAGTGGCTATAAATTCCCTTTTAAAGCTGGCACACCACCCTTTTGCCCTGCAGAGAGCTGTATTTCCTAACAATCCTGATGCCTGTTCGCCTGGAATTCGGTTACTTTATCCTTCAAATTTCCCTCATGAAGTATCATATTTCCAGAAAAGTTACATATTCCTTGTATTTTTTTTTTCACCACATTCTTGAAATACATTCTTGGGGCTGGGGCAATAATCTCTAGACTACAACACTGTGGCGATAGCGAACAGACATGGTAGATGGTGTCAGCAATGGGGCACATTCTTCCTCTTCAATTAAACCATGTAAATGCTGATTAATTCAGGGAGCCCTCTCTAATTTGGACTGTATTCTGTAATTTTGGGTGTTCAGGATGGACCGCCCAGATGAAATCCTTGCTCAGGAATGTCGAGATGAACAACAATGAACCTCACCTATGTGGTATTTAGTCATCACTCCTAGTCCACGTCCCTGTGACCCAAGAAGCACACATGAGGATGCACAAGGCTTATTTGAGCAGCCCCAGTGGGTCCCAGGGGTGACTTTGGAGGCAAACCCTTTACCTTTCACTTCTGCAGGGCCATGTCCGGAGGCGGGAGAGCACCACACAGGCACCAGAGGCAGGTTCCGAAACCAGCAGACTGATGGGGGCAGCAAAATCACAGCCTAAAGCTAAAGGTACTGAGAGGAGGAAGGACCTCCTGGGTCTCAGCAAGTGCCCACAGCACCATGCCCAGCCAGCCTCACACCACTGAAGTGGGTGAGGGGCATCCCTGTGCGTCCTTGGCAGGAGTGAGCTCCCAGCACCCTCCCCACGCCCTCCTGGCATTGCCCCTGTATCCAAAGCCCTCTCCGGAGACTCCTGCCCCTTTTGATCAGGTTTAAAACCCCAGCAAGGACACAAAAACTCTTGGCCCTGCTTTCCTCTCTCATTTAAAAGGCTAAAACAAAGCCCAGTTTCAAAGTTTGTTTACCCGGAGATCCTCAGATGAAACCAGGATGCTAAAATCCACAGCTGCAGAACACTATTTTTATCGTTTCTGCACTTCTTGTCCAGAGAGAAATTTCTGAGGGGCCAAGAGAAGGAACTACCAAGTATTCCTCCTGAAAAAACAGGTAAAACTCAGGATAGCGCACGAGAAGATGCCCTGATTTTCCAGAATGGAACATATGTGATTGGGTTCCCACACCATCTCACCCAAAGGTTCTGTGTCCTCCAGAACTTCCGGGGTTGGGTCAAATGCTGGGGGAAAAGAATTAGACCTGGTTGGGAAGGAAAGGGGAACAAGGCAAGCAGTCAGCTGGCCAGGAAGGGTAAAACTCAGTGTGATTTGCATCTCCTACTGATTTGCAAATACTGGTAGTCGGTTTATGACCTGCACGAGGAGAACTGCACGGGGCCATTGCTTTATTCACCCGTCAGCATTTTGAGGTTGCTCAGGCTGCCTCGCTGCAGTCTGTAACTCGAGAGATTTGTATCCATGACTGGACCCACAAGCCCATCCTGACATCCACTGAGGCCACCTCAAATCCATCTCCAGGATTACAGGAGTACTCAGGCTCCCAGTTCAGCCAAATTGGGAGGGTGACCGGGGAGGAGAAAAGTCTGTTTCACTGAACCAAAGACTTACTGGACAGCACCAGCCAAACACCTCAGACAGAAAAGATGGGGGTTCCCTTATTACACAGGGGTCCCCACCTTTGTAAACACACGGCGCATTAGCAGACACGTCCCACCCAAACAGACATGGATCCACAACACAAAACACACCACTGCTGCTGCTAACTAGTCACTGCCCCACTGCTAAGTCTCAGCTGAGAGGTCAAGGACTGGGCGAGCTCTGGAGCCTAAACTGTCCTCTTAGACCTCCTACTGTTTTCCCCACAAGATAAATAGCACTGCATGGGTGCAGAGAGGGGAGGGGGGCTGCTCTGCGAGCTGGGTACCTGTTCAGAAGATACATGGGGGGTCATCAGTCTTCCAGTGCTCTCCTCTGGCATTTTCCTTTTTCCTTTAGCCATACATTATTTTTAAAACATTAGAGAGAGAGAGGTCCTTATCAGCTGTCCTGGAGGAGGAACACAGCAGAAGCGGCGGGGCAGCTCTCCAGCCCCCTGCGCCAGGGTGGGCTCCTTCGGGCAGGGTGACATCGGCTGCTGGACAAGAGGTGGGTCTAGGAGGCAGGGATGGAGAAAAGGGCTCTGCTTGCTGCTCGCCCAGCATCCTCTATGTGTAGTCAGCACATTGTGAGGACCAGAGGAGCCATGCAAGCTGCTCCGAAAGCCAGAAGGGATGTCTGGTGCTGGCATATGACTATGTGTAGGGAGAGACAAGGAGCAGGACTCAGACAGACAGATGGAAATACATGGCTCAGGAACAATCTAGAAAATTCAAACATATCAGGCCATGTTTTGGTATTCACAGGCATCACCTCCAAGAAAGTTTAACATACCCAAATGTTTTTCCTAAACTGAATTTCTGCTCCAATGCCAGTACTAACAGGATTAACAAGAGAAACCTGCCGTGTCTTGCTATGGAAGGAGAAAATCAAGCAAATGATAAACAAATTGATCAAGACACTGTGTGTCATTCTGTAGCAAGAAAGCCGAAGGACAGAATTCAGAGGAAAAGCTGCTCTCTGCATTTGAGAGCTATTCCCAGTGAAACGGGGTTTCCCCTTTCTGCTTTCATTTGAATGGCATTTGAAAAACACAGCTGCAGCGTCCCATGCACACACGGTGTGGAGCCAAGCGGGGAACCCTCCCAGCCCAGCCGTCACAGCCCTCAGCAGCAGATCTGAATTTAGCAGTTTGTCCTGTCTCTGCAGCACACAGGGCCCAAGTCGAGCCCTTCACTCACAGGCTCTCAAGCCTCCACAGGCTTGATCCTCAGCCTGGTTGGGGTCCTTGAGATGACCCATAAATCAGCAGTCAAGGGCTACCTTCTACCCCAGGCTTGACACAGGAGGCTATGTCAGTCGAAATGCAACGTACCCAGCATGTGAACCAACCGGCACGCTGCAGAGTCTACCTTAAACCTCAGGCGCGGAGCACGGCAGGCAGGATCTGACATCGCAGAGCAAGGTGGTCACCTGCCTGCCTAGAAGACACAGCTAGGCTTTTCAGTCACGTGCTGGGCTTCAGAATTTGAAAAATCTCCTGACTTTATCTGCCATCCCTTTGCACCTTGGGCAAGCACTCCAGAGTCCTCCCTTCCCCATCCCTGTCGCACTGTCAAGCTTCCCCATCCTCATACCAGCTTTGCACTCCAGCTGCTCCATCTTCCCATGCCCCTCAACGCCCTGCCCCCAGAATCCACAGATAGTAATTGATTTGTCAAAAGAAACTTCAGGCAAGGGTGTATTAAATCAAAACATTCCACTCATACCTCCCAGGCTTCTCAGTGCGACTGAGATTCCTCAAATACGGCAAAAACACAAAACAAGACAAAACAAAACGGAGAAGGGAAGAACAGAAAGAAGGGAAATAGAAACCAGACAGATGAAAAGCAGAAGGAAAAAGAAAACCAACAACAAAACACAAATGAATTGGAGGACAGCCCTCACTAAGCTGCAGGTTGCGGGGGGTTTGTTAAGAATTTGGAGTCGGCGGCTTTCTGCGATATGTCACTGCGTGAAATAAACACAGTATCGCAAGCGTTACAGGAAACAATTGCCATGTATGTGGGTGGTGGCAGCCTGTGCTTTCCCCGCCACCCCCTATTGCTTTTGTCTGCACTAAAGCTGCGTTTAAACTAGTGAAATCCATCTCTATCTGTCTTCGTGTATAAATACACCCTCAGCCAAGACCCACCACTGGCTATAGCTGTATGGCAACTCTCATTCGAAGCGTCTAAGCAGGGTTTTGACTTTATCCCCAGCTCATTGTAATGCATTTAACAGGATTTTCAAAAATTCCCTTTGCTCTCAGAGGTGATACCCGGTTCTCCAGCGATACGCAGCAGATCCCTCTGAAGCAGCACAGCTCGCTAGCGAGTGTCAAACCCTGTTTGCCCACTAGCACAGAAAACACAGAAAACATCATGTGGACAGCTATAAAAGCTGCAGAGAGCTACGATCCTGTTTGTATTGGAGGAGACTCCACGTATCCTGGTTTTAAAACTGCTTGGTATTGCACGAGTCCATCTGTGCACAGAACTGGACAGGCTAAATGGACCGGGCTGTTGAGATGGCAGCTCAGACACACTGCTAAGGCAGGTAATTAAACCGACGAGTCCGTGAATGACCTGGTTAAGGATCTCAAGAAAATAGAAAATTCCTCAGGAGGCAAAAAGTGGAATTGAAATACCAAAATTTATCCTGCAGCAAAAAATAGCCTCCTTTCATTCCTTTGCCACCAATGCTTTAAAAAAGAACGAGGAAAAAGAAAAGTGCATCAAATGAAAACCCAAATAATACATTAAAACATTCTCCAAAACTAAATAGGAACAGAAGCACAAAGCCCTGTATATATTCAGTACTATTTTTAGAAAACATTTAAACCTACAGGCTTCAAAATTAATTCTCTAAAGCACATTTCTATGTGCAATACAAACCTCATTAAATTCCACAGTTCACAATATTTATACGAGAAGGTACCCATTGCTATTAAACGCTATAGGACCTGCCCAGAAAGGTGAGCAACTCTTTCTAGGATAAAAAAATCTTCTCCGTTCAGTTCATCACCAAAAAAAAGTTGGACTGATTTTAATTTGCTCAGTCTTGAGTTGTTGTCAGAAGAGTTTACTGCAGAGTTACTATGAAACATAGGGAGGCTTTTTGTTCACCAACAAAAACAACTTCGTTAGGAGCATTCACAACATTTCAGCCCTTCAAAAGGCACGTGCTCCAAAACAGTACATGCTTTGTGGCAAATAATGCGTTGCCAACTTTTAATAGCAAGAGCTGCACGCGGAGTTTCCAGCGAATGCTTCCTGGGGAAGGCAGGCAGCTTTCCCGCTCGGAGTGACAGGGGACAAGCCCCGTTCTATAGGCTGAGGCCAATCACCCAAACCCAAAGCCGTGCAGGTGGGCTGGTGCCTCCCTCTCCAGCTGTCAGTGGAAGTGAAGAATTTAAACAGGAGTTGGTCTTCATGTATTCAACTGCTGAGTTTCGACCAGGCTGCAGTGGCAACTGTTCTTTTCCCAACCTCGTCCCGAGCCAATCTAATCCTTTCCGATTGCCTTCTGTGATGGGGTTTGTTGGAGGATGTCATGAGCCTCCACTCTCCAAAACCTCACCTCGAATCCACCCGAAGGTACCAGAGGGACCAGAGCAGAGGCGTGGCAGACAAAAACATGCGCTGACTTCTGTTATACGAGTTCAAGCCTCTGTCCTTCTATGCCTCGCATCTTTTGCCAACGCTAAACTCACCAAGACTGCCATCAGAAAAATGCAAACGAAAAATGAGAGATTGCCAGGCTCAAGAACCAGTACTTCAAACTGCAACCTATGCTGGGGTTTTGTTTCCTCATTCCAATAACTTACTTTTACTGAGGGTGATTGTAACAACAGCGTGAGAGAGAGGGGGAAAGGAGAAAAAAAAAAGGAAGAAAAACACTCTCTGTTTGTTTAGATTGGGTCATATTGTGAATTTAGGTTTCATTTTTCTCTTAATTTTGTGCGAAGATTGGCCTTAAGAAGAAACACATTTCTGGAATTGGGAACCTACAGCATGGTACAGCTTTCAAGACACCATGCCAAAGTGTCTCTTTAATTATTTTTTAGATGAATTTTCCTTGTTCTGAGCTAATGGGTAACAGACCATGTCACAAAAATATTCCACATCCCTATTTATTCAGCAGAGAGCTTTCTCTAAGAGTTTTCAAGAGGTTTAAAAACCATAGGCAGAGCGTCCTCAGAACCTCTGTCTGCAGGCTGCGGTTCAGGTTCACTGGAGCCACATGCAGCCAAGGACTTGCAGTTTCAGCTGCAATTTAAGATTAAGCTGAGGACGCTCATGAGGCAACAGACCTGTTTGCTTTCCTCTGCTCCCTCACTGCCTTTACACCCCGGACTAAAACCCTAAGAAAGCTCCCAGCAGCTACAGATACAGCTTCAGTAACCCTTAAAAATGTACAAGATAAACCTGGCTTGAGCAATCAAGATGTTTTTGATGTTTAAGATTACGGAACGCATGAAAATTAACAGATACCCCCCGAGTCATCTTCAGCCAGAAAAGCCCTAGGAAACCCTGGAGCGAGTCATTCTGGGCTAGAAAAGGCAGCAGGGTTCATGGCAGGAGAAGCCAGCTGAGAAGCCTGGCTCTGGGAAGGTCTCAGACCCTCCAGGCGCAGCTTGACTCTTCAGGAGCCACTGCCAGAGCCATGGGTTGGCTTGGGACACCCCGGGCAAGAGAGATGGCTGAAACTGGTGTAGGATGATGATACTGGGGAGAGAGCGGCCACCCAACGCCCCAGCCAGCCCGGCTCTGGGGAACTGGGTGGGATCTTCTTTCCGGAGGAAATCACTCTTTTCTCTCACGTAAGTCCTGCCCAAAAGGGCTGCTGAAGCCAGCCTGCTTTTTGTTCTCCGTAATCACTTCACCAGTGTTTCAGAGGCATTATGTAACTGAAACAGTGTAAAGTTATCGCTACCGACATTGTCAATAAATCATTAACATTTCTTAACAGGAACAGCACAACTGTTCATGTCATGGCTGTCTCATTCACTTTCAAATCAAAGCTTTCAAATTAAATATTCATTTAATATTAAAATATTAATGCAGTCCCACTGTTTCTGTAACAAATATTAATTTCTTATGGCATTTCCAGGCAAATGCATATATTATAAACTTCATCTCCCACAGGAGGTCCCTCAGCCTTCCCTTTCCCTCCTTCAGCATTATCCTGATAGTGGGCCAGGAAGGGGCTTGGAGGGAAGGAGGGGCTGCCTGATGAAGGGAAGCAAGGTGGATAATTTAACTGGAAGTGTACCCCATTCCTCCCCTCCCACACACCCTCCCCACCCTCAGATCAGGCTATCGAAGGGTGCCGTTATATCTCCCGCCTACAGAATGAGTCATTCATACATTCAGCAATTCCTGTTGGAAAAACAGTGGAAGCCTCTGTCACCAGAGCCCATTACAGAAGTTAAGCTTTGCAAATCATCAGGGAGGGGCAAGGTTTGAAGTCTTTCAAGGCGCGCTCCTGGTCTCTCAGGTCTCAGTAAAAGCGGAATTGATTTGACAATAAGCTTTTACAGCCTTAATGTCTACGGTAGGCAGCACGCACGTACCCGGGCAGGAAGCGGGTCAGAGGAATAGAACACTTCTCTCCTGGATATTTTCTTTTCTTTATTTCAGTGGTTCATCTCAGGCAAAAAGACACCAAACAGAAACCCACAGTGACATTTCCATTGCTGTACCATAGCTCGACATCTCAAGCCTCGACAGAGAGCACCCTCGTCCACCTGGCTCCTGCCGGGAGTCCCCGCAGGAGGCTGCCTCGAGGCAGGGAGTCGGGGAGGACAGCGAGCGGGGGAACCTGCAGCAGCCTAAGGAAAACTTCAGGCTTCCAAGGGTTTCACTCTGTAGGAAACCGAATGGGAAGATCCAAAGGAAAAGCTAAGATTATTCACTGACAAAGTCCAAGACACACACCCATTCAGAAAGGCTAATTTTCTGCACAGTTTACTATAATTACTTCTGCTGCTTATAGCTTCCTTATCCCTCCTCCTGAGACCATTAAATCTACGCTACTCTTCTTCAGAGTGAGGAATAAAAGCTCTTTGGCCTTCAGGCTCTTTAGTATTTCCTCTCGCTATTTCCTTCTCCAGTCATGAGACATCCTGAGTTTAGTTTGGGGATTTGTTTGTTTGGGGGATTTTGTGTTTTTTTTTAAACCACATACTTCATTTGCATAAAATTCACTCACTTGCATTCTTCAGGGAAAGGGAAATTATTTCTTGTGTCAATTTGCCAATGGCTCCAGACCTCCCTGTCTCTACACCTCTTCAAGGCCTGTGCGGTGTTTGATGCAGCGATAGCGTTATCAAGGCTTAACAAGCAGCTTCCACTAGGAGCAGACACAGGTAGCACGGAAACACTCTGGAGCTGGACTTCACACTGGTTGCTGGATGCTGGCTTTAAAATGACATTGGAACATCCCTTCCTCAACAGGAAGAGCAGGAGGTGCCACCCTGGAGGTACCATGTCTCTTTACGGCCTCCTAATCCTGCTGCGTTATCAAGCCTTTCTCGGGGAATTCATGCCCTGATGGGATGCTCGATGGGATGACGAGAGCTGCTTTCTCAGTTCTTCTGGATACAGGGAAATCTGTTAGCTCAGATGGGTTCTTGGCTTTCTTTGAGGTTTGCCATCACAGGGCATGTTGCAGAAGACACATAATCAGTTAGGATTAAAGCCACAAAGGACTACCTTTGACAGTGCTGCCTTTAGGTACTCATATCATCGACACCAGCTTTGGAAGGTGTGCTCCTGTGCAGAAACCAGTGGCACGACTGGTGAATGTAATATTGGAATGGTGTTTCCTTCAGTTCCCAGAAATCACGTACAGGGTACAAACATCACCTCCAGGAGGAGCACAGAAACCCACCGATTCAGTCAGGCAAACATCTCGCAGAGCCGCCCACCTCCCTCCTCTCACAGCCCTTGCTC